>NC_056532.1:10374834-10380784 GCF_019175285.1 Sceloporus undulatus
CCCCCCCCCCCTTGGCTACGTCCCGGCTTTTCCCCAAGAACGGGAATCAAGGTGGATTACAGAATAAAAAGCTACAGGAAACCCACATAATACCTAAAGTATGCAGAGAGATCTTGTAACACCTTTGAGACTAACTGAAAGAAAGTAGTTGGCAGCAGGAGCTTTCATAGACTTAAAGTCTACTTCCTCAGGTGCATTTGATCATACTAAAGGCGTATAATTCTGGGCTGAATTTCCAAGGCGTCTTGTAAGATTAAAGTAATGTTAAACTACCAATAGAACTCTGCAGTCAACTTTAACCAACTGAAGGACCTAGAGATTCCTAAGGAGGACACTCCGCGAGGCATTTGTAACTCCTCCGATGCAATTCTGTGGTGAATGTCTGGCAGATGTTGACCGCAGAGTTGCATTGGAGGACCTAGAGATTCCTAGAGAGAACACTCCGCTAGGCATTTGTAACTCCTCCGATGCAATTCTGTGGTCAATGTCTGGCAGATGTTGACCACAGAGTTGCATTGGAGGACCTAGAGATTCCTAGAGAGAACACTCCGCTAGGCATTTGTAACTCCTCCAGCGCAGTTCTGTGGTCAGTGTCTGTCGGACATTGACCACAGAGTTGCACCGGAGGACCTAGAGATTCCTAGAGAGGACACTCCACCAGGCCTTTGTGGCTCCTCCAGCGCAGTTCTATGGTCAGTGTCTGTCGGACGTTGACCACAGAGTTGCACCGGAGGACCTAGAGATTCCTAGAGAGAACACTCCGCTAGGCATTTGTAGCTCTTCCAGCGCAACTCTGTGGTCAATGTCTGGCAGATGGTGACCACACAGTTGCGCTGGAGGACCTAGAGGTTCATAGAGAGGTGTCCTCTCAGGTAAAAACATACTGGTTTTGTTATTTGCGGTTTTCCCACATTCACGGGGGTCCTGTGCCCCTAACCCCAGTGAATGTGGATGGACAAGTGTATATTAACTTATAGTTTGAAGGGAGGACTATTCTTTCTTTCTGGTCTTACATGGAACTGGAATGTGTCCTCCCCTGGAGCTTCTCTGAAACTGAATTTAGCCTTCAGCTTGAAAGAGTCTAACGAACTTTTCTTTAGTCACATTTCTGTATACCTTGCTTTGTGGATGTCGGGAAGCGACACTTTGACAGGTAGCTTTCCTTGCTTCTTGGACCCATCTGTTTGAAATCCAAATGTTCCTCTCCATTTTCAGGTTACAAATTATGACAATGCAACAGGCTTGCCGCTAATACAGCTGTGGAGCATGCTAGGAGATGAGGTATGTTGCTGAACGGAGAGCATCAGCGAGGAGAAGCGCGGGACGGTCTTTAATGCATAAATAAACCCAGGAATCTAGCATCCTACCCAACGTTTTGCAGTCTCTTGGATAAGATTGTTATAATGAAAAAATATGAAATTAATCTTTATTAATATATACACAATAAAATTACACATTAAAAGCATATTATCACATGAAGAGCTTAGCGTTTCCGTTCTACCCATTTCTCTCCTTCGCTTGATCCCTTTGTTATTCCCTTAATTTCTTCTTTATCCTTAACCTTACGTTCGGTACATTATTCATTTGTTCCTCTGTTCTTTTCTATTTCCACCCTCCTCTCGCTTTTCATATGCATCTTTTGTTTAACCATAAAAGATTATGCATTAATATTCTATAGTATCTTCTGTCACATTTTACCACAACTGAACGCAAGGGAAGCATTTTATACCATTTTTTACAAAATAGACCCCCAAAATAAGGAGTAGGCATTAATACTTAATTCCATCCTCATTTCTTATGTTCATCTCTTTTCACAATGCAGTGCGCCCGCGTCATATGCGGGTTTGAGCATACACCGTGCCGCCACCACATGCACAGGCCCCATTCAAATGAATGGGACTCAAGCATACGTGTTTTTGGCTTATGCTGGGGAGGGGAGGGTCCGGAACAGATCCCCCGTGTAAGCCAAGGGCGCACTGTATTTAACTAGCAGATCCCACGCACCCTTCTCTTTGGATCACTCCGTAGTAACAGTAATAACAATAATAACATAGGGAGAGACGTAGCACCTTTGAGACTAACCGAAAGGAAGAAATTGGCAGCGTGAGCTTTCCTAGGCTTCAATCTACTTCTTCAGATGCATTACACTGAAGTCTAGGAAAGCTCATGCTGCCAACTTCTTAAGCACAGTTCGTAGAGAGATCTTGTAGCACCTTTGAGACTCAGTGAAAGGAAGAAATTGGCAGCGTGAGCTTTCCTACACTGAAGTCTACTTCCTCAGATGCATTGGATGGAGTGGAAGCCAGGTACAGGCATATATATGCCATTGGTACGTGAGGGTGTCAGTTCAAATGACAAATCCTTTGTGTATGGAAATGAAATTGCAGGTCCTGTCTGTCTGTCTATATGTAAAACAGAGGCTGGATGGCCACCTGTCGGGGATGCTCTGATTGAGAGTTCCTGCATGGCAGAATGGGGTTGGACTGGATGGCCCTTGGGGTCTCTTCCAACTCTATGATTTTATGATATACATAAATACACACATATATACCAATGGCATATATATGTCTGTACCTGGCATCTAAGGAGGTAGTCTGAAGTCTAGGAAAGCTCATGCTGCCATCTTCTTTCTTACAGCGAGTCTCAAAGGTGCGACAAGATCTCTCCACGTACTGATTCTACAGGCTAAAAACGGTTATGTCTTTGAATAATAATAATAATAACAATAATGGCTAACTTGCGCTTGTCTTCTTTTCTGTTTCTAGCTGGTGTCTATCAACAGAACCTTGGTGGAGCGAGGCTTCGCGCAATGGGTCGAAGGCTACTAGAAGCATCCTTAGCTGTTTGTTCCGGACTAGTCTTCCCTGTTCTCTCCCTCTTCCCACCGCCTTATCCGTTCCTTTCTTTCTCTCCAATTTTTGGCACTTGTTTCGAAATTGGGTTTGGCAATTCTCCTTCCTCCCTTCACTCTCTCTTTCTCTCTGTCTCTCTCAATGGCCTGTTGTGATGCATTCACCTGGCAAAACCAACCATTTTATATGGCATACCTCATCTTTGGCAGGAAGGCTTGGAGCTGAACCAGAAGCCATAAAGATAAATTGCAGCTTTGAAAAAAGCTTATCTCTCTCACTTTTTCTTTCTTTCTCTCTTTCCCCCCACTTTTCTGACCTGGGTCCAAAAGTGACGTTAAAAAAAAAAAGAAGAAAAGAAAAAAGGAAAGTAGTAGTAAATGAATTAAAAAGATAATTCTCTCTCCGGAGAGTTGTCAAACTATTGCTCGCTCGCACCCCATTTCCCTTTTGACTACTGCCTTAACATTAAAATGACTTGATCTGAAAGCTGAGTTTTGCTTCCAGATCTCCCCCCCCCCCCAAAAAAAAATTTATATGTATATATATATATGTATTTAAAAGATTTGAATCGCGGGAGCATATCATGCACTTGATAGCAGTTCTGTGCTTCCCAACAGCAGAAAGATAGCGTTGTTCACCTTTGGATGTGGGCAGCCGAAAGGCGGAATTAAAAAAGGACGCCGCTCCTTGCGGCGCATATAGCGTTGGCTTTGTTCTTAAGTAAGGTTCGTTTTGCGCAAGAGGCGACGCCACTTCGCAAACCACCTTAAAAACCACACGACGAAGCGAACCGCCACAGCTCCGGCCCGTTTTTTTCTTAACCTCCCCGGATCATGCTTAAAAAACATCCGATCGCCAAGCCTGATTGTAATTCATAACTTGTTTTCTATCCGTGCAAAAAAAATAAAAATAAAAATGATAAAATAAAAATAAAAAACCCCTGTGTAAATATATATATTTAAAAAGCAAAACAAAACACAGACGTTGTAATATTTTGTACAAGAATAAAAATTAATTAATTAATAATAATAATAATACCGGGGAACTTAGAAAGGGAACGTCAAACAGGGAAAAAAGGGGGTCCTGTTATTCCATACCGAAATGTCCTCTGTAGGTTAAAAAACGGTTTTCGCGGTGTATCATGTATAGGATGGCATTTTCCCCGCTAGCTTTTGCTGTATGGTAGGAATTTGGCGACCGATGGACTCTTTTGCTGTACAGATCTGACTATACAAAGGGAAAAGAAGAAGTGACATTTGGAATTGATATTGCAGTGGTGTGTCTCTCCGTTATTTTTTTTGGTTTTGGTTTTTGTTTTGTTCCTTTTTAGATTGGTTTCAAATGTGGATTTGGAAAAGAAAAAAAAACCAAGTAATTTAAAACCTAATTTAATACTATTAAAATACCAATGAATTCAAAGACGGCTGTCGAGTTTGGAGTGTGTTACTTTGTAGGGAAGGTGTTCAAAAAGTACCTTGAGTAAAGGGAACCGGCAGTTTTTGAGCGTCGGACTACGACTTTGGAGGTGAGAGGACTCAATCCCCGACTTGGCCACGAAACCCAGTGTAAACCAAGCGTAAACCTTGGGTAAGTCGCGCTCTCTCAACTTCAGGGGAAGGCAATAGCAAGCCTCCAATGGATAAATCTTGCCAAGAAAATAGGTTTGGAAGCAACTTGAAGGCACACAACAACACCTTACATGCATTACCTACTACAATTCCCCCTGATTCTCTTTCTCATAAAAGCATGGAGCACCTTGTAGAAAAGCCTTGTGTTAACAGCTCCAAACATAAAATGTTTAGCGATGAAATGCTTCCAAATATGAAGGAGCGAAGATTAGTTTAGAAGGACTATTTTGGGAGGGACTGTCTCTGATACACTAAACACAGGAGGACTCTGTTGCGGGAAGAAGGCAAGGAGATTTGTTCAAGAAGTGCCTGGTTTCCTTAAAGGGTTTCGGAAGTGTATCCTTGTGTTTAACATCCTTACATTGTACATCCTTGCAAATTTGTCTCTCTTTTGCGTCAGGTGCTATGGGCTGTTTCCAGTTTCTCGGCACTTCTGACTCAGTAAAGAAGGACCCTCAAATATCACATGGACTTCACCAAGAGAGAACAAGCGTTATCCATAATGCAGATGAGGCTAAAGAGGATGGAGAGATCTCTAAAGAAAAAGAAAACATACTTTGTCATAGGTAGCAAGGAGCAGAACTTGAATACAGGTTGAGTCTCTCTTAGCCAGAAGTCTGAAATCCAAAATATTTTAAACAACCCAAAACCAAGTATATTTGTGCATTTTGGTTGGCCGGTAAAGGTATCGCTGATGGATTTTTGTCCGCATTTGTTAAACGGCCAACACAGCTACCCCTGCATCTTTTCAGCGTATAAGGTGTATATGAAACATACAAGAATTGTATTCAGAGTTGGGTCCCACCTCCAAGTTATCTATGTATGTATATGCAAATATAGGTATTCGAAAAGCCAAAAAACAAAATCCAGAACACCTCTGGTCCCAAGCATTTTGGATAAGAGAGACTCAACCTGTACCCTGAAAGAATCGGATCCTGTCTTGGAAGGTAAGCAAGGTCAGGCCTGGTCAGTACTTGGATGGGAGACCATTAACAAATACTAGGTGTTGTAGGAAGTTTCAAAACCACCTCTTGAGTTTTCCTTGGATATGCAACTTATAAGGGAGCTGTTGTAAGTTAGCAGGAGACTTGAAAGCACACACACATAGACACAAATGTGAAATGCAAGAACCAACATTTTCATGTCAGCTGGACAATTAATCCTTACAAAAATTCCTCCCCTAGGAATGTATTTGCATGCAAGAGCCATTTAATATTCATTAGGAGCTTCCCATTAACGTGGTTCTCACTTTTTCAAGTAGTTCCAAGGGAACGCTTGGATGTTCTTCACCTTTTGGGAGGTTTCCGGAGAGCTATCGGTTTGTGAATCGTACTATGGTTTGACAGCTCTGTTTATTGCCTCCGCTCCAACCCTGAGAGCTTTCCCCCTTGCTTCTTTTTCTGATGTGCTCCTTGTGGATTGCAAATTGTTTTAAAAATTGCTTTTTAAAAATAGTGGCCTGTTACAGAC
>NC_056532.1:10390586-10399605 GCF_019175285.1 Sceloporus undulatus
TTGAAAATCGCGGAGGGGCAACCGCCATGCAATGCCTATAGGGCGTGATCACCCCTCATGCACGTGCCCTGCATGTACACATATTCAGCTGTATGAGACTGTGGAAGTATGTGCATGGTGGTTTTGGGGAACTTCGTCAGGGGGTCCGAGAAATGGATCCCCCATGGGTTTCCAAGGGTGCCAACGGTAATTTCTTACTGATCAGTTCTGCAAAAAGCAGAAAGGGCCCACCGAGGTTGGAGGACGGGGCAGATGACAGTCTCCTACCCTTTTAATCCATCTCCTGTCCTCCAACCTCGGCGGGGCCTTTTGCTCCTCATAGTAATGCTAATCATGCTGTTATGTCTTCATTTATGTAGAGAGGTGTCCATTTCCCTCTGTTTGCCCGTCGCTCGCGTAATAAATAGCCAGGCATGTGTGCTTATTACTGCATCCTTTACACAGGTCTCCAGACAAGCATTTCTCTGCTTTTCCCCGCTGCCACTGCCTTGCCCCCTCCTCTCCAGGTGTCTGAAGGATGCTCCATCTCTCTGTAATTACTGTTCTATCATTGTCTTGGCATAGAAACATCTGGTCTCCCCAGCAATCCTCCACTTTTGCCTTTCTTTCGAGACTTTCATGGATCACAGTGACCTTCTCTTTCCCGCAGCACCTCATGCATCTCTCCGTGTGCGCAGCTGTTTCCGTCGCCTTCCCATCTCTTGCCGTTCCCCTCGATATTTCCCTTCATCAGTACCGTCCTCGCATTCAAAATTTTCACTCATCTGCTTATCAAATTGATGCTGGCCTCTCTCTCGTGTTGCTGACTTGACGTGGCTTTGGATCAGACTGCCAAGGCGCCAGTTTTCATCCTGTCCCCCCTCACATCCCTCGAAAAGAAATTTCATCACCCATCCGAAGTCTTTTGTTCCTCTGAGTCAATATGTTACAAGTTAATTTCTGCAAGTTTTGTGTCTTGGTTATGTTGTGTTCCCTCACTATTGGTCTTTCAAGGGTGCATCTACACAGTAGAAATGGTGTGGTTTACTTACTTTAAGTGCTGTAGCTCCATATGGAATCCTGGGATTTGTAGTTTTACAAGGTTTTTAGCCTTAATTTGCAAAAATTGCCAGTGCCTCGCAAACCAATAAATCCCAAGAATCCATAGGATGGAGCCGTTGCAGTTAAAGTGGTGTCAAACTGTATTATTTGTACAATGTAGATGCATCCTACCTGCCCTCCATAAGCATCCTTGCGTCTGATGGAGCCATGATAGTTAAAGTGGTGTCAAACTGCATTATTTCTACGATATAGATGCACCCTACCTGGTCTCCATAAGCATTCTTACTGCTGCTGTTGGAGCCATGACAGTCAAAATGGTGTCAAACTGCATTATTTCTACAATAGATGCACCTTACCTGGCCTCCGCAAACATTCTTGCTGCTGCCGAGGTTTTTGAGCTGGCTTTAAAAACAACCCTGCCCGCAGTGCATTACAGTAACCTAGTTTTACGTTCTGGTTTCAGCGAGACGTAATCCCAAATAAATGTGCACGATATTGCAGTCCAGGAGATATAAGAATCCCCCAAAGAGCTTTTACTTCACACAGAAAGTTCCACCGCAACAACGATTTTAAGCGCCGTTCTTCGGTAATGTCGATTTTAATCCTATTTCTGTCTACTCCAGAGTTCATGGGATGGACTCTTAGGTAAGAACGGTTAGGGGTTGCAACCGTAAAGATGCATATTTATTGCAAACTGTTTCCCTTCCTAGGCCTGTTCTTGGAATGACTTTGCCGAAGTTTTGACACACGGCGCGGAGGATGAAGAAATTATTATTTATATGTTGCTGTGTTGGGAGCGGCAAGGAGGGGGCGAATGCTTTGGGTGGGAATAGAAGAGAGGATTAATGAATCATGCCATAATTTTTCAGACGAAGGGGGAAACCCCACCAGCCTTACATACATCATGTTTTCCTTCCCTTAGCATGGCAGGGCATTGCATTTACGAAGAAATAGCTTGGGTGTTTTTATCTGTGTACGCTTATATATTTATATATATATAACGGGAGCATATTTATATACAAATAGGGCTGTAAAAATGGTAGATTAAGGGATCTATTCATCCAAAAAAGAGTTATGGGCCTGTCACGCTGCATAATGGCTGCCAATTCGGAGAGAAAATGCCTCTTGCCACGACACGTGGCTGAAATTAGCCAAGGTTTTGAACCGAGTTTCTGGGCTTTTTGGGAAGGGACCTTGTGGTACTTGCTGAAAGAAAAGGTGCAGCAAAGGATGGCATAGCCTCCAACTGTCCCAGTTTGATAGGGACAATCCAGATCCTCTGCCACCCCACTTTTTCAGCTGCTTTAAACATGTCCCAGTATCTCTTTCCTCCTCCCAGTTTCCCCCATTTATGACCAATTGCTGCAAACTGAATCCAAAGTAGTTTGCACTAAGAAACTCAGTGAAAGGGAGAGAGGAGAGTACTGACTATTCCTCTTTCCAAGAAGTTCAGGCAAAAGCAAACTGCTGCAACGTCTCTTAGCATTTGTGTTCTTTCCTCATTACCTTGGATGTTGTTTGTCCACACAGGTCCTGGTTTTCTTTGTAGGGTACGCTTGATACAGGTTGAGTCTCTCTTGTCGGAAATGCTTGGGACCAGAAGCGTTTGGGATTTTGGAGTTGTTCGGAGTTTGGGACATTTGTACGTACAGAATGAGACCCCTTGGAGACGGGACCCGGGTCCAAGCATGAAATTCACATATGTTCCATATGCACCATAAACACAATATTTTTATTGATTTTGCACATGAATCAAAGTTTGTGTGCCATCCGAAAGCATTACGTCAGCCACCCATCTGGACAATTTTGGATTTGGGACTATTTTGGCATTCCAGATAAGGGAGGCTCGACCTGTACTGAGCAAAATATCGTAGAGAGATCTTGTCGCACCTTTGAGACTCACCAAAATAAAGAAGTTGGCAGCGTTTATTTTGTGAGTCTCAAAGGTGCGACAAGATTCTGATTCTGCAGACTAACACTGCTATATCTTTGGGTAAGATATTGCGAAGCGTCTGGTTCAGTATAAGGCAGCCTTTATTCTGTTACTAACACCTGGGGGCCACACATACTCCAATGGTGGGGAATGTCTTCTGAATGTTTTCTCCAAATCCTTCCATTAAGCCTCCCTTCTTTCTTGCCTTTTCCCCCTCCGCTTAACCTCAGCGTCATTAACCAGCGGTGTCATTGTTCCTGCCTGTCAATATCCCCATCTCAGTAGTCCTTGGAGGCCTAGATAGCAGTTTTATTGAAGAAAGGAGGCCATTTTCTCCTTGCGAGGCAGAGAATGGCGTGTGGAAAGAGCCAAATGGCAGCATTGCGGAGCTAGGAAATGGAGGAGAGCAGCCACATTCCAGTTTCTCCTTCCCCATAGGAGCGGACCTAGCTTCCCATTTGGTACGGCAAGTGAGTCTATTACCTCTGTCGCCGTTTCTGCGGTGTCAGGAAAAAAGCAAGATGCTTTTAGTTACTTAATAAATTATTATTCTGTTTTTACCTTCTAAAATATTCTGATAACGGGCAGCCCTACTCTTTGGCAGAGAGGCACCTGTCTTAAGCAGCTGCATGTGTGCCGGGTTCCTTCAAGCCGTTTCCAACTCATGCTGACCCAAAGGTACACTTTTCATTGGGGTTTTCTAGAATCATAGAATCATGGAGTTGGAAGAGACCCCAAGGGCCATCCAGTCCAACCCCATTCTGCCATGCAGCAACTCTCAGTCAAAGCATCTCCAACAGATGGCCATCCAGCCTCTGCTTAAAGACCTCCAAAGAAGGAGACTCCACTACACTCCGAGGAAGGAGTGTGTTCCACTGTCGGACAGCCCTCACTGTCAGGAAGTTCCTCCTAATGTTCAGATGAAATCTCTTTTCCTATAGCTTGCATCCATTGTTCTGGGTCCTAGTCTCTGGAGCAGCAGAAAACAAGCTTGCTCCCTCCTCAATATGGCATCCCTTCAAATATGTAAACAGGGCTATCATATCACCTCTTAACTTTTTCTTCTCCAGGCTAAACATCCCCAGCTCCCTAAGTCATTCCTCATAGGGCATGGTTTCCAGACCCTTCACCATTTTAGTCGCCCTCCTTTGGACATGCTCTATCCACTTTCTCAACATCCTTTTTGAATTGTGGTGCCCAGAACTGGACACAGTATTCCACGTGGGGCCTGACAGAGCAGAATAGAGGGGACCATTACTTCCCTTGATCTAGACCTAGACTTCTTTGATGCATCCTAAAATCGATTGGCCTTTTAGCTGCCGCATTGCACTGTTGACTCATGTTCAATTGTGGTCTACTGGATTCCCAGATCATTTCACACATAGCCAGGTGTGCCCCATCCTATATATGTGCATTTCTAGCCAGATTTGTTCAAAGGAGGTTTACCGTTGCCTTCCACTGAGCCTGAAGCATGCAATCACCAGGTTTCGTGGCCAAGCGGGAACTGAACCCTGGCATCCAGAGTCGGAGTCCACGTTCAAACTGCATGCCATGCTGGCATAGGTCAAAAATGAATTGAAGGCACACAACAAGAAATTGAGATGCTCTCCTGTTTTGCTCTCTACCATTTGAATTTCTTCTCTCCTTTGTTTGTAACTGCCTTCAGGTTGCCTTATACTATGGCGGGGTCAATGAGACACATCCAAGCTCCCCTATCTTTAAACTACTCTCCTCAGGTCTTATAGGCTCTTTGCCATGGCCTCCTTGGTCGAGTCTATCCATTGGGCTTGTAGTCTTCCTCTCTTCTAATCATTGCCTTTTCGAATGTAGTTGTGTCTTCTCATGATGTTCCCAAACCTCAGTTAATCATCTGGCTTCCAGGGAGAGCTCAGCTTGGTCTGATCAAGGACCCATCTGTATGTCTTTTTGGCCATCCATGGTACCTTCAGCACTCTTCTCCAGCACCACGTCTCAAAGGAGTTGATTTTCTTTTAATCTGCCTTCTTTACTCACATCCATGTGGTGATGGGAAATACTATGGCTTGGGTGACCCTAACTTTAGCGTTCGGTCTTACCTTCGCACTTAGGATTGTATCTTGTTCTTCATAGCTGCTTCCCCAGTCCCCTCTTCTTCTCGTCTGACTGCGATCTCCGTTCTGATCAACGATTGATCCAGGTATGGGAAACTCTTTTAAGTATTTAAATTTAATCTATTGAATTCCTGGAGCTCTCCTGTGGTCCTTATTGGTTTTTTTTCTTAATGTGAGTAAGCCTGTCCTGTGCACTTCTTCTCTGACTTTCTCCATCAGTTCCAAGTCTTTGCTGTTTTCTGCTACTATTATAGGTCATCTGCCCATCTTAGATGATTGATAGCGTTTCTGCATCATCACTCTCTTCTTCCGGTCCAAACTGTGAGTTTTTCTGCATAGAAAATGAACAAACATAGTGATAGAATATAGCCTCTCCGCTTCTCCCAATGGGAAACCTTACAAGAACAGTTGGTTTCTCTAAGGTGGTTTCTCCATCTCCTGTATTTGAGAAGGACATCCCTCAATCGGGACTCCATCCAGAAACCAATTGGAGACCATTCTGGTTCTTCTATTGCGTTGTAAGCGTGAGCCTCCTGTCCTGGGTTCAAGTTACACATCAAGAGGATCCAATATATTTGTGTCCCCATACCTTTAAGAGATCCGTAGTTTTTCATTGGTTCAGAAAAGCAGAGAAATGCAGAATAATACTGCTGGCAATCTCCTTTCTCTCTCACACGCATATTGCATACCACCGCAACAGCTCATCAGTCAATTTTTGAATTTCAGCGCCATTACAATTGCAATTTAAAGCGAAGAAAATATAAAAAATGAATTGGCAATTCCATCTTCCCAGAAATGTTGGATTCTTACATTCTAATTTTTTTCCTCCTTTGCAAGAGAGAGTTTCATTATTTTTTTAAGGGGGGGGGACCCTTTATCAACTATGCAGAGCAGCCAGTTCCTCCACTTTGACTTGCAGATTTCGTGACCTGGAAATAGCAAGTCCTTGTCACTCCTGATGACATTTGCTTCCACTGAAAAGAAACAATAACTCCGAAAGGGCTCAATCTGCTGCCGTTGCTGACTTTCAACCCTGCCAAATATCTCTGCTCCCCAGTTTTGCAAATATATATATTAATATCTTGGGAGAAAGCGCGCAACTTCTTCTTTGTTAACCGTAAAGTAAAACCCTTAATCCCTCCAAACTAATTTATTTTTGTTATAATGAACAAGTGGAATGCAAGGAAGAACAATGTTTGTGACAGAAAGGTTTATCCATCTTTTTCTTTTCTTTTCATGCAGGGTTTGGCAGAGTCAGCTCTGCCATGTAAACGAAGGAACTGGTTTCTGGATAAAGGCAAAAATGGCTGGATGGCAATCGTCGGGGATGCTTTGATTGAGAGTTCCTGCATGGCAGAATGGGGTTGGACTGTATGGCCCTTGGGTCTCTTTCCAACCTCTGGATCTATGAAACGGCATACGAGATCAAGACTTGCCGTTATGAAGATATTGAGCATCCTTTGTCAAGCCCCTGGTGCCACACTACAACTCCAGGATCAAGTATCAACGCAGTGTCAAACTGCATGATTTCTGCCTGCAGATGCAACCTTTATACAGCGGGTCCTTGCATTAGCGCGGGATCCATTCCGACGCCTCCCCGCATAAGACTAATTCTGCGTATGCTGGAGCCCCATTCATTGAGGGAGGAGCCATGCCTGGACATCGAGAGGCAAGTGGGGAAGTCAAGCAGGGAAGGAAGGAAGCATCAGGATGCCAAGCGGGGAAGGAAAGAGGCCAGGGGGGGGGACAGAGGAGGGTGAAGGTGAGGACGATGTTTTTTTTCATTGATTTTAAATCAGAATCAATCAATCAGATATTCTATCCATCAATCGGCTTGATCAATCGCATATCTATTAATCACCATTATATCAATCAATCCAGTATTCAATCCAATATCTACCAACCACATATTCTACTTTTCACACAGTCTCACCAACCACTTATTCTATCGATCACATATCTATCAATCACATATCTACCAATCGTATTCTACAAGCACATATCTACTTTTCACATATCGACAATCACATATTCTATCATGACTATTTTATAACAATCACATATTCTATCAATCACATCATTCTAATCAATCACTATCTATCAGTCATCCACACTCATATTCTATCAATCACTGTTCGATCAGTCGCATGTTATTCTCTATCGCATCTTCTATCAATTTAATTTTTTAAAAACACAGTACAGAGGCATGCTGAAGGGGGGGGGGGAATGGTGGATTTGCCAAAACATACCCCTTTGCATTTGTCCCTACCCTTATTCGGTTCTGATCCGGCATTCCCACTGTTTGGAATCGCTCAGAACCGATTCTTCTCAAAGAACCTCAAATAACTGTTACAAAAAACTGCAGGGCTTTTCTGCTTGTCCGGTTTATTTCCCCGGAATCGATCCAGTGAGGTTCAGGATCGATTTCCAGTGGGAACTAGGGCATATAGTTCAATCAGGATCGGAGCTTTTCGTAGTGGAACGACCCCTTATCTAGAGTTTTTCAACCTTTCTGCACTTGTTTCTTTCTAAACCAAATCCACGAAAGCTGCAGAACTGAGAAGGAGGCAGGAGTGGAGAGGTAGCGTCGGAACGGAGAACCCAGTATAACCCTTCCCTTGGCTCCCTCCACCTGTGAAGGGATTTGATACTCATTCCTAATATCCTCGGCGCACCAAACTTTCCCATTGAGCATGGGAAGAAGTTCTCGAGGAGGAGCCTTCCCCTGCAGTAATGCCAGATTGACTGATTGAGTTTGCATTTTATTTCTTCTGCAAGTCTTTGGAGTGGATGGGTGGGCTCTATTTTTATTCCGTTTCATGGTTTGCGAAGGCAAAGTATTTTCTGTTTTGTTGTTGACACCAACCCGACATGAATGACAGAACTGAGGTACTCGGAAATTGTCCCAGCCCTGTGTGTTGCATATGCGTGCTTTACAGGGTAGATGTGAAACTAATGGATCAACATTAGAAAGAAGAGATGTGCACTCAACATTAGAAGGACTTGCTACAGTAAGCTGCTCAATAGCAGAACGAAGTAGATTCTCCTCCTTTTTGCACCCCGCCCCTTTTCTCATTTAAACTATGTCTCCATTGTTCTGGTCCAGTCCTGTGGAGCATCAGAGAAGCCAGGCTTCTGCATCTTCCGATGGCATCCCTTCAGTTAATTAAAATGGCTATCGTGTCACTTCTCAGTCTTCTCTCATCCAGTTTTATAGGTCAGTCCTTCACTTTGAACTTTGACTTTGCGGGCTTGATTATTTGCGGATTTGGTGAATATGTTCTCTCTAAGACTCTAGGTCCTCCAGCGCAACTCTGCTGGAAATTGGAGCAAGAAATGTGCCGGAGGTACTTAAAACACCTACTAAAGAGAACACTTCTCTAGGTGTGAAGTTGAAGGCTTTCATGGCCGGCATCCATAGTTTTTTGTGGTTTTTCCGGCTATGTTGACCCAAGTTCTAGAAGAGTTTATCCTGACATTTCGCCCATCTTGTGCTGCATCTTTAGAGAAACAGATGCTGGGAAAACATAGCCCGAAAAACCCATAAAAATATACTACTCTAAGCATTTGTAGGTCCTCCAGCGTGATTCTGAAGTCAACGTCTAGGAGACGTGGCCATGGGTTGCACTGGGACCTAGCGATTTCTGAGAGAGGTGTTCGTTCAGATAAAAATGTAGATATTTATTTGTGGGTATTTATACCCCGCTCTTCACCGTAAAGCTCTCATAGCCGCGCTTTGGATAGTTATTCGGATGATTCCCTGCCCTCAGGCTTACAATCTAAAAGAAGAGATGACACAAAAGGAGAAGGGAATGGTGGTGGAAGAGGATCAAGTCAGTGGTTCTCTCTCCCTCTGGGCCATATATTTTACTTTCCGGGGCTGTGCCCCCAACCAGCCACAATCGGAGGACCCACCAAATATAAATTGGCAGCAGGTTGTCATTCCCCCAAACTG
>NC_056532.1:10399630-10401361 GCF_019175285.1 Sceloporus undulatus
ATAGCTTGCATCCATTGTTCTGGGTCCTAGTCTCTGGAGCAGCAGAAAACAAGCTTGCTCCCTCCTCAATATGGCATCCCTTCAAATATGTAAACAGGGCTATCATATCACCTCTTAACTTTTTCTTCTCCAGGCTAAACATCCCCAGCTCCCTAAGTCATTCCTCATAGGGCATGGTTTCCAGACCCTTCACCATTTTAGTCGCCCTCCTTTGGACATGCTCCACTTTCTCAACATCCTTTTTGAATTGTGGTGCCCAGAACTGGACACAGTATTCCAGGTGGGGCCTGACCAGAGCAGAATAGAGTGGGACTATTACTTCCCTTGATCTAGACACTAGACTTCTATTGATGCATCCTAAAATCGCATTGGCCTTTTTAGCTGCCGCATTGCACTGTTGACTCATGTTCAACTTGTGGTCTACTTGGATTCCCAGATCCCTTTCACACATAGCCAGGTGTGCCCCATCCTATATATGTGCATTTCTAGGCCAGATTTGTTCAAAGGAGGTTTACCGTTGCCTTCCACTGAGCCTGAGAGCATGCAACTCAGCCAAGGTATCATGGCCAAGCGGGAATCGAACCCTGGCATCCAGAGTCGGAGTCCAGCGTTCAAACTGCTATGCCATGCTGGCATAAGTCAAAAATGAATTGAAGGCACACAACAAGAAATTGAGATGCTCTCCTGTTTTGCTCCTCTACCCATTTGAATTTCTTCTCCTTTGTTGTTAACTGCCTTCAGGTTGCCTTATACTCATGGCGACGTGGTCAATGAGACACATCCAAGCTCCCCTATCTTTAACTACTCTCCTCAGGTCTTATAGGCTCTTGCCCATGGCCTCCTTGGTTGAGTCTATCCATTGGGCTTGTAGTCTTCCTCTCTTTCTACTACATTGCCTTTTTGAATGAGTTGTGTCTTCTCATGATGTTCCACAACCTCAGTTTAATCATCTTGGCTTCCAGGGAGAGCTCAGGCTTGGTCTGTTCAAGGACCCATCTGTATGTCTTTTTGGCCATCCATGGTACCTTCAGCAATTTTCTCCAGCACCACGTCTCAAAGGAGTTGATTTTCTTTTTAATCTACCTTCTTTACTCACATCCACATGTGGGCATGGGAAATACTATGGCTTGGGTGACCCTAACTTTAGTGTTCGGTCTTATACCTTCGCACTTAAGGATTGTATCTTGTTCTTTCATAGCTGCCTTCCCCAGTCCCTCTCTTCTTCTCATGTCTTGACTGCGATCTCCGTTCTGATCAACGATTGATCCAAGGTATGGGAAATCTTTTAAGTATTTAAATTTATTCTATATTGAATTCCTGGAGCTCTCCTGTGGTCCTTATTGTTGTTTTCTTAATGTGAGTAAGCCTGCCTTTGCACATTCTTCTCTGACTTTCTCCATCAGTTCCAAGTCTTTGCTGTTTTCTGCTACTATTATAGGGTCATCTGCCCATCTTAGATGATCGATATGCGTTTCTGCATCTTCACTCCTCCTTCTTCCGGGTCCAAAACTGTGATGTTTTCTGCATAGAAATTGAACAAATATAGTGATAGAATATAGCCTTCTCCAACTTCTTCTCCAATTGGGAACCTTACAAGAACAACAGTTGGTTTCTTCTAAGGTGGTTTGTCCATCTCCCTGTATTTGAGAAGGACATCCCTCAATCGGGACTCCATCCAGAAACCAATTGGAGACCATTCTGGTTCTTCTATTCTGTTGTAAGCGTAGCCTC
>NC_056532.1:10401371-10419596 GCF_019175285.1 Sceloporus undulatus
CTGTCCTGGGTTCAAGTTACACATCAAGAGGATCCAATATAGTGGTGTCCCCATACCTTTAAGAGCAGTCCGTAGTTTTTCATTGGTTCAGAAAAGCAGAGAAGATGCAGAATATACTTGCTGGCAATCTCTCTTTCTCTCTCACACGCATATTGCATACACACCGCAACAGCTCAGTCAGTCAATTTTTGAATTTCAGCGCATTACAATTGCAATTTAAAGCGAAGAAAATATAAAAATGATTGGCAATTCCATCTTCCCAGAAATGTTGGGATGCTTACATTCTAACTTTTTTTCCTCCTTTGCAAGATAGGATTTTATTATTTTTTTAAGGGGGGGGGGACCCTTTATCAACTCTGCAGGAGCAGCAGTTCCTCCAACCTTTGACTTGCAGATTTCGTGACCTGGAAATAGCAAGTCCTTGTCACTCCTGATGGACATTTTGCTTCCCACTGAAAAGAAAGCAATTAACTCTGCAAAGGGCTCAATCTGCTGCCGGTTGCTGACTTTCAACCCTGCCAAATATCTTCTGCATTCCCCCAGTTTTGCAAATATATATATATATATCTTGGGAGAAAGCGCAACTTCTTTGTTAACCATAAAAGTAAAACCCTTAATCTCCTCCAAACTTAATTTATTTTTGTTATAATGAACAAGTGGAATGCAGAAGGAACAATGTTTGTGACAGAAAGGTTTACCATCTTTTCATTTCTTTTCATGCCAGGGTTTGGCAGAGTCAGCTCTGCCATGTAAAGAAGGAACTGGTTTCTGGGATAAAGGCAAAAATGGCTGGATGGCCATCTGTCGGGGATGCTTTGATTGAGAGTTCCTGCATGGCAGAATGGGGTTGGACTGTATGGCCCTTGGGGTCTCTTCCAACTCTAGGATTCTATGAAAACGGCATATGAGATCAAGACTTGCCGTTTATGAGATACTGAGCATCCTTTGTCAGAGCCCTGGTGCCACAACTACAACTCCCAGGATGCCACAGTGTCAAACGCAGTGTCAAACTGCATGGTTTCTGCACTGCAGATGCAACCTTTATACAGCGGGTCCTTGCATTACGCGCAGGATCCATTCCAGACGCCTCCCCCGCGTAAGACTAATTCTGCATATGCTGGAGCCCCATTCATTTGAGGGAGGGAGCCAAGGCCTGGACAGCGAGGAGGCAAGTGGGAAAGTCAAGCAGGGAAGGAAGGAAGGCATCAGGGATGCCAAGCGGGGAAGGAAAGAGGGCACCGGGGGGGGGGGGGGGGGGAGGGGGGGGGGGGGGGGGGAGGATGATGTTTTTTCAATTGATTTTGCAATCAGAATCAATCAATCACATATTCTATCCATCAATCGTGCTTGATCAATCGCATATTCTATTAATCACACATTATATCAATCAATCCAGTATTCTATCAATCCAATATTCTACCAACCACATATTCTACTTTTCACATAGTCTACCAACCACTTATTCTACCGATCACATATTCTATCAATCACATATTCTACCAATCGTATTCTACCAAGCACATATTCTACTTTTCACATATTCGACTAATCACATATTCTATCAATGACATATTTTATCAGACAATCACATATTCTATCAGTCACATATTCTATCAATCACATATTCTATCAGTCAATCACATATTCTATCAGTCAATCACATATTCTATCAATCACATGTTCTATCAGTCGCATGTTATATCTCTATCGCATAGTCTATCAATTTAATTTTTTAAAAACACAAGTACAGAGGCAGTGCTGAAAGGGGGGGGGATGGTGGATTTGCCAAAACATCACCCCTTTGCCATTTGTCCCTACCCTCAGAATCGGTTCTGATCCGGCATTCCCACTGTTTGGAATCGCGTCAGAACCGATTCTTCTCAAAAGAACCTCAAAATAACTGCTACTAAAAAAACTGCAGGGCTTTTTGCGTTTGCTCCGTTTTATTTCCCCCGGAATCGATCCAGTGAGGTTCAGGATCGATTTCCAGTGGGAACTAGGGGCATATAGTTCGAATCAGGATCTGGAGCTTTTCGTAGTGGGAACGACCCCTTATGTAGAGTTTTTCAACCTTTCTGCACTTGTTTCTTTCTAAACCAAAGCTCACGAAAGCTGCAGAACTGAGAAGGAGGCAGGAGTGGAGAGGTAGCGGAAAGGAGTAACCCAGTATAACCCAGTTCCCTTGGCCTCCCTCCACCTGTGGAAGGGATTTGATACTTCCTAATATCCTCAGGCGCACCAAACTTTCCCATTGAGCATGGGAAGATTTCTCGAGGAGGAGCCGTTCCCCCGCAGTAATGCCAGATTGAGCATTAATTGAGTTTGCCATTTTATTTCTTCTGCAAGTCTTTGGAGTGGGTGGGTGGGTAGGCTCTATTTTTATTCCGTTTCCAATGTTTAGCGAAGGCAAAGTATTTTCTGTTTTGTTTGTTTGACACAACCCGACACGAATGACAGAACGGAGTGGTACTCTGGAAATTGTCCAGCCCTATGTGTTGCATATGCGTGCTTTACAGGGTAGATGTGAAACTAATGGGATCAAATTACAAAGAAAGAGATGTGCACTCAACATTAGAAAGGACTTGCTGACACTAAGAGCTGCTCAATAGCAGAAACGAAGTAGAGTCTCCTCTCTTTTTTGCGCCCCTTTTCTCTTTTAAATTTGTCTCCATTGGTTCTGGTCCAGTCCTCTGGAGCATCAGAGAAGCCAGGCTTCTTGCATCTTTCCGATGGCATCCCTTCAGTTAATTTAAAAATGGCTATCATGTCACTTCTCAGTCTTATCAATGTTATAGTCAGTCCTTCACATTTGCAACTTTGACTTTTGCGGGCTTGATTATTTGCGGATTTGGTGAATATGTTCTCTCTAAAAATCTCTAGGTCCTCCAGCGCAACTCTGCTGGAAATTGAGCATAGAAATGTGCCGGAGGACTTAAACACTACTAAAGAGAACACTTCTCTAGGTGTGAAGTTGAAGGCTTTCATGGCCGGCATCCATAGTTTTTTGTGGGTTTTTCAGGCTATGTGACCAACTTCTAGAAGAGTTTATTCCTGATGTTTCGCCAGCATCTGTGGCTGGCATCTTTAGAGAAACAGATGCTGGTGAAACATAGCCCGAAAAACCCACAAAATACTACTACTCTAAGCATTTGTAGGTCCTCCAGCGTGATTCTGAAGTCAACGTCTAGGAGACGTTGGCCATGGAGTTGCACTGGAGGACCTAGCGATTTCTAGAGAGGTGTTCGTTCAGGTTAAAAATGTAGATATTTATTTATTTGTGGTATTTATACCCCGCTCTTCAGCCTTAAAGGCTCTCATAGCCTCGGCTTATGGATAGTTATTCGGATGATTCCCTGCCCTCAGGCTTACAATCTAAAAAGAGATGACACAAAAAGGAGAAGGGAATGGTGGCGGGGAAGAGGATCAAGTTCAGTGGTTCTTCTCTCCCTCTGGGCCATATATTTTTACTTTCCCTGGGGTCTTGTGCCCCCTAACCCTAGCAAATGCGGAGGACCCACCATAATATAAATTGCAGCAGGTTGGTATTCCCCAAACTGAGTTGGAGATCTGCACCCAGGCTTTTCCAGCTGAGATCCTCAAAACTGGACAGTTATGGACCCATCTCTCCTGCAAGTAGACAATGGTGAAGGGCCTGGAAACCATGAGGAACGACTTAGGGAGTTGGGGATGTTTAGCCTGGAGAAGAGACGGTTAAGAGGTGATATGAGAGCCCTATTTAAGTATTTGAAGGGATGTCATATTGAGGAGGGAGCAAGCTTGTTCTCTGCTGCTCCAGAGACTAAGACCCAGAGCAATGGCTGCAAGCTCCAGGAAAAGAGATTCCATCTCAACATTAGGAGAAACTTCCTGATGGTGAGAGCTGTTTGGAACATGCTTCCTCAGAGGGTGATGGAGTCTCCTTTGGAGGTTTTTGAACAGAGGCTGGATGGCCATCTGTTGAGGATGCTTTGACTGAGAGTTCCTGCATGGCAGGGGTTGGACCGGATGGCCCTTGAGGTCTCTTCCAACTCTATGTTTCTACGAAGCTGTGAAAACTGGAGACTCCAATTCAGGCACTGAGAGCTGGCGAGCTTAGTCAAGCGTAAGTTGCTTAACAGCAGGCTTTAATCCATGGAAATTGGGCAAGCGGGCACCCCAGTGAAAGGGCAAGCAAGAGAGGCAGCCGTATGGAAGCCTTGTCAGTCTAGAAGGCCAGGCAGGATAGAGAAAGCGCCGCTGCCCAAGCCCTGCGGCTCCAGCCTCTCAACGGAGGAGGCGCAGGAGCAATTTCCAATCTGCCTTTTATGGTTTGTATGCCGCATAAATTCAACACGGTAATAAAAAGGAGTCTAAATCTTGACTGAATAATTCATTTTCATGCATAAGGAAGGAATAATGGCTTACATTATATCCCATCTCTCACTTAGCAAGTTCTTGAGATTGATTGGCCGCTGCGTCTGCAGAGTCCTGCCGTCGGTTCAGAGCGGTTGCCTTGCTTGCTCTTGTACTCGGCTGCCGTTTCCACCTGACAAATGTTCGGCGAGTGCTGCTATTACGGAGAAGTGCGGCCGGGAGCGGCGACGAAAATGGAAAGGGGGTATTTATATTTTTATTAAATGCCATGGTTATTTTTTCCCGAGCAATTTGTCATGTTGGTCTGGATAATAGGGGTTGCCAAAGCTGGATGCCGCAGGACTCTGTGGGTGGCAGAAAGTCCCCCAAAACCAAAGGCCACGTGACATAAGTATATACCATCCAAATGCCCAATTTGGACAGTCTTGGCTCATCCTGCTTTTTTCAGCTGCTTTTAAAATGTCCCAGTTCCTCACTCTTCCTCCTCCTTTGTCCTCGGCTTACTTCAATTGCTGCAAACTGAGTTCAGGCGCTGTATATGTCTAGAAATTGTAGTCTAAAAACCGATCCCCAAAAAAATGGAGTCGGTTTAGCCACAGCGTCAATATAAATGCTGTATTTTAACCCTTATTTTAAAAAAGGAACCATCCCCTGGTAAAAGGCAAGAGTGTAATCTGTCTTGGAAGCATTGACCCACCTCTGTTCTCTAATCCATCCAGCCTTTAATGTGAGCACAAACAGTTGGACCTGCTGGAATTGTATATGTTCTTTGACACTATTTTCCTTTGCTTTATCCTATAAGTGGCTCCCAAACTTTGGTCCTCCAGGTATTTTGGACTTCAACTCCCAGAAGCCCCACAGCCTGGAATTCTGGGAGCTGAGGCCCAAAACATCTGTAGAACCAAAGTTTGATAATCATTGCTTTAGATTCTTTGTTACACGCCCCTAACTTTTACCCTCGACTTATCCATGGGTCATATCTAACTCCATAATTTTGGCCCCAAATCTGGCCTTTATACATGAGGTTGACTTATAGTTGAGTATATCTATTATGACCTGGGTGACTTAGAGAAGGTGGAGGAGGAAGAGGCAGATTGCAAGAGATCTGTAGCTCTTTCTGAGTGGGGAGTTTGGGGTTATTATTATTATTATGCTTTATTTCTATAGGTTGAGGCAATAGGGGACCTCTGCTTCGCAGGAGGATTTGGCAGAGGCTCCAAATTGCTGTAGATGACGTGTCCCCATCCTTTGTTGAGCCATGGAGAGAGAAACGCCAATCTCAGCGCCTGTTCAGTAATACAATTGGCGCTCCGTATCCCCAAATTAGCAACCTGTGGGTTGGCGCATCTGCTGATACACACAAGTGCGCTGATGTGACCATGTGCACATTGACGTCCACTGACGATAGACGTAGATTAGAAGAGAATTCCATAAACATGGTGGTGCCCCTGAGAAATATCTCTCTCCAGTCTCCACCCAAATTGTTTCTTGAAGTGGGAGCACCTGAAAGAGAATGGAAGAATATGATTTCAGGCTATTAGCGATTCTAAGTGCCAAAGTCCAACTAGGGTTGCCATATTACTCAGTTACCTGGATTTTACCCAGCATCTGGGCCTACTATCAGCTGCTTTTTTGCACCATTACTAAACCTGCATTCCATAGAACCTATTTAACTGTGGATAGCTGTTGGCCTTTTTTCCTGTTTTGTGCCGCCGTGTTGTTGTTTTCATATTCCTTTATTTGTTTCTGAATTGCATTTTGACTTGCTTGTGTTCTTAGCTTGGTGGTAATTGCTTTTACCCTTTGGTAAGCTGTTTCAATTTGATAGAGACATGATAAAAAAATATTTTAAATACATATTAGGGTTTTGTTTTCTTTTAGTGTGGCTCCGAGGAGAATAGAACAAACCTTATCAGAATAATATTTTAAGTTCGGTCTTCGTATGCAGGAGAATGAAGTGGTGGAATGGATTTTAATGGCAAAGCAGGAAAGTGACCACTTCTAAGTTTGAAACATCATCCCCTGGACTTGAATTAAACCATAAAAAGTAATGTACTAGACATTCATTCATTCATGTTGACTGATACTTTAAGTAATGCGTTGTTTAGTCATTACTGTTTCATGCTATTTTACAAAAATACATATAAACATATACAAAGGGCCAAAAGTCCTCCCAAATTCCACCTAGCCAGTATTTTAGATGTAACACTGCACACATTGCCAGTTGTTATACTGTTGTGCAAAAATTGCACGGTACAGATACCATTGTTACTTGAAGTGTGTTACAATATGCCTCAGTTAAAGAAGGACAGTCGCCCTTCCATTCTTGCGGACTTGAGATCCACGGTCTTGAATATATTCACGGAGGGGTGACCTCCGTTATTTTCAATGGGGTACACCCCTGCAGCACACTCATGGGCATGCGCCCCATTCAAGCCTATGGGGCTTGAATATCGGCAGACCTACGTTTTTGTGGGGGGCCTCCGGAACAGATTCCCTGCGAAAACGGAGGGCCAACTGTAGATGCATGGCTTCTTTAATAGAAAATTGTTAAGGTAGAAGGCAGTAGGAAAAGGGGAAGCCTGCGTTACAATGGATAGACTCAGTCAAGGAAGCCATAGCCCTATATTTGCAAGACCTGAATAAGTCTTTGATAACAGGATAACATGGAGGTCTTCATTCATGGATGACTTAATAGCGATAAGTCGAATTGGACTTGACCACAGATAACAACAAGCTGCCTTGTTAGTTGTTTTATCACCACTGTGTGGAAAGGTGAGATGGAAACATAACAAAACAGAGGTGATGCTTTGATTTGGATTTCATGCATGGCAGGGGGTTGGACTGGATGGCCCTTGTGGTCTCTTCCAACTCTATGATTCTATGATCATTGAGTGCTACTGAGTAGGACAAAAATTGCAGCCTGCATCTCAAAGGAAGCGTCTTTTTGTGTCGCTAATGGAGTTTATATTTTATTTCTTGGACTTTTAAGGCTCTTTGTCTCCCAGGATCCACATGGCCAAAAGAATGTCCTCTGCTTACAAGGATCTCCCTCCATATCATCTTAACTGAGAACAACAGCAACATCTTGACGAAAATGTAAGGGAAGTTACTCTCAACGTCGTCTCATTTTCTTCTCCTATATGATTTTAAGCCATTTTGACTGAGGAAGAAGCCAGTGGAACCTCAAAAGTGTGCATCGCGTATTTTACACCCAATAAAGGTATCGCTGTTTTGTGGATTTTGGATGTTATTGTACTTTGCCCTATGGTGAACATGGCTGCTCCGGGAACAGTAAGCGTCCTTATTCTACCGGCCATGTAAGGAAGAAGAACTTGCCGTTCTCTATTTTAAACTCCATCAGAAACAGGGATAATTGAGATAGAGTTTCATCAAGGAATCCATGCCAGGTTATATCCACACCATTCATTTTATCCGGCACTTAAGGGGGGGGGAAAGAAAAAATACACACACGGCTGTCCATGGACGGAAAACAAATGTATTGTCGGGGAAGCTGCAGATTCTCAATGCCACAGCCTGGGAGTACAAACACCATCCGTCTCTATTTTGGGGGTGTTCCAGCTTAGTTTTATCATCATAATGGATTGGAGGCGGCGAAGTTGGAGCACTATTAATGAAGGGAACGCACCTCCGCAAAGCAGCGTTGGGACATTTCTGGGCAGATTGAAAGGACTCATTCTCTTGGAAAGCTAAGCTGTCCAGGCTGTGCTTGGTTTCTTTCTGCAGGGATGGCATCTATTGAGACATTTAAGTGTTCAGTAGCTTCATCTTACCTAGTTTGTGGCTACCATGGAGCATTATAAGGTACAGAATCCATTATCAAAATTAGGGAAGGGAAAGACTAACCGCTCTGCTTCTTCTTTCCAAAAAAGGCTTACAATCCGCAAGACAATGAATGTGACTAGGAGATGGAAGAGACCTCAAGGGCCTACCGCTGCAACCCCTACCATACAGGAATACACAGTCGAAGCGCTCCCAACAGATGGCCATCCAACCTCTTTAAAAATCTGCAAAGGAGAAGACTCCACCGCAATCCAAAGGAGCGTTCTCCACTTCTGAATGTCTCTTACTCTCTGGAAGGTCCTACTTATAACATGAGGAGTCAGGTCTTCTTATGGTACTGGCAAACTACAACCATCTCGATTTAGTCATTTGGAAGAGTTCAGACTTGATTTTATCTCTGAGCCACCTTTGCTCTCACTCCGGAAAAACAGCAGCAAGATAGATAGATAGATAGATAGATAGATAGATAGATAGATAGATAGATAGGACAGTTCTTAAACCTGGTTATTAGTCTTTTTGGTGGTCCACCGGATCTGCAAAAGTCTCCTCCAGCACTATGTTTAAAATAAACTGATTTTCTTCCTATCTTCACTGTACTCTTTCACAATTGTACATAGAGATTAGAGCTATAATGACAAAGACAATCCTGACTCCAGTATTTACTGAAATATCTTGACACTCGAAGAGCTTGTCTGGTTTTTTCGTAGCAGCTAACGATAATAAAATATCAACATTGTCTGAAAAGTTTGTCCATAAATGTTGATACAAAGCCTTGCTGGATCCAGTTATGTTGGCTTGTATGTTGGTCTGTATGCATCTGAGGAAGTAGACTGAAGTGTAGGAAAGCTCCTGCTGCCAACTTCTTTCTTCCAGAGAATCTCAAAGGTGCTGCAAAATCTCTCTACATACTGAGTCCAAGTAGACCACAAGTTGAACACGAAACAACAGTGTGATGCGGCAGCTAAAAAGGCCAATGCAATTTTAGGCTGCATCAATAGAAGTAGAGTGTCTAGCTCAAGGGAAGTAATAGTGCCACTCTATTCTGCTCTGGTCAGGCCCCACCTGGAATATTGTGTCCAGTTCTGGGCACCACAATTCAAAAAAGATGTTGAAAAATTGGAGCATGTCCAAAGGAGGCCAACAAAAATGGTGAAGGGTCTGGAAACCATAAAGCCCTATGTGGAAGAGAGCTGGGGATGTTTAGCCTGGAGAAGGTTAAGAGGTGATATGAGAGCCCTGCTCAAATATTTGAAGGGATGTCCTATTGAGGAGGGAGCAAACTTGTTTTCTGCTGCTCCAGAGACTAGGACCCGGAGCAATGGATGCAAGCCCCAGGAAAAGAGATTCCACCTCAACATTCGGAGGAACTTCCAACAGTAAGGGCTGTTCGACAGTGGAATACACTTATTCCTCAGAGTGGTGGAGTCTCCTTCCTTGGAGGTCTTTAAGCAGAGGCTGGATGGCCATCTGTCGGGGATGCTTTGATTGAGAGTTCCTGCATGGCAAAATGGGGTTGGACTGGATGACCCTTGGGGTCCCTTCCAACTCTATGATTCTATGAGCCTACAGACTAACACGGCTACATCGTTGGCTTGGAAGTGCTCTTTGTTTTGAGAAAATGGCTGCCGAATCCATTTAAATTGCCCCTGTTAACCAGCGACTCACGGTACAAATAAATGAATCTTGAGGGTGCCTCCAGTGACTTGAACACCATTGTAGAGTTTTAATTTATCAAACTATGGCATGGTCTGCTTGCCTTTCCTCCCAAGTTGAAAGGAGGATGTCTCGTTGCTTGCTTGGTTCCCCATCGCCTTGCACTGGAAGATCCTTAGGGCAGGCGCTTACAGTTGGAGCTATTTTCTGCATGCGAGGAAGGGCTCCTTTTCCTCCTCTTCCCGCTGATGCTATGCAAATGACATCTCATAATTGCCAGCGTTTATTGACTGACCTTGGAGACTTGACTGGTTTGTTTACTTTCCATTGGTTAATTAAACGCTTCCGTGCGGATTTTATGTTGTTTGTTGATCCCCGACAAACTGTCATCGCGGCGTCTTTGTGCGGCAAAAATGTGCAAAGCTGGGCGGGTGGGAATGGCGGAGGGATGTGATGTTAGACAAGTGTTGTGATCATATGACTGTCTTCCATTGATTTCTGGAAATTCACCCACGTTAATTTATCCATGTCCAACTTAGGCTTTAATCCGCAATGCTCCAGGAACCTGTCATTTCAGAGGCTCCACTTGGGGTACATCCACAAAGAATGGACACCACTTTAATTGCCAAGGAACCGTCTTACAAAATCTGTAGATTTGTAGTTTGGCAAAGCACTGGCTTTCACTGCAAGGGCTTGATGTAATGCCTTCATCTTCACTAAATGCATCTGTGGAAGTAGACTGAAGTCTAGGAAAGCTCCTGCTGCCAACGTCTTTCTTTCAGTTGGTCTGAAAGGGGCCACAAGATCTCTCTGCATACTGATTCTGCAGACTAACATGGATATATCTTTGAATTCTACATATTGTGTAGGTTAGGGATGTCAAGAGTAACCCCAAATGTCCTTGTCCCTGATAGGAAAAGGGTGACTTCACAAATCGAGGGATTTCTGACAGAGCTTAGAAATGTTGCTTTTGTGGACTACAGCTTTCCAAAATGGGAAGCCATAATCCAAGAAGTAAAGCTTCTCTGAATTCTGGTATCATATGACTAAACCTACCTAGGCCTGAGGGTTTAAATACCCTAAATGCATCAGATCCTGTTTGATACTGGAAGCTGAGCAGGGTCAGTACCTGGTTAGGACTTGGATGGGAGACCTCCAACAAACACCCGGTGCTGTAGCTCTATTTCAGAGGAAGGGACTGGCAAAACTACATCTGCGTATTCCTTGCGAGATAGAAAATCCTATTTGACTTGAAGGCACATAGCTAGCCACACATATGCAACTAGACCAAATGCTTCTGAAGAAGTAGACTTAAGTCTAGGAAAGCACATGCTGCCAACTTCTTTCTTTCCATTAGTCTCAAAGGTGCTACATGATCTCGCTACATACTGATTCTGCAGACTAACACAGCTATATCTTTGAACCAGACCTGAAGTTGGTTTTCTTCTCATCGGGAAAGAGGACCACATCTTCTGTTGTGGACTGGGACTTTTCCTGGATAGCAGTTGTCTTCTAAGTGAGTCAGTTCAGACCATGGTTTGTGGGAAGTTAGATCACGGTTATTAGACAGAGAACAAGCATCGCTGCCAGTTTACTTCATCTCCTTTCCTTCTTCTCTCTTGAATAGTAATCAGCATTTCTGGGGCTCATTTCATTGTTAGCCCTTTCCTAGGTCCATATAGAGAGCCATCATGGAGTGGTGAACCAGGACTGGAAGATAAAAGTTTGAATCTTTGCCAATCCATGGAAACCTCAAGCTGGCCTTGGGCAAGTCGCGTTCTCTCACCTTCCAACGAAGGCAATGACAAACCTCCTTTGAACAAATCTTGCCTTGTGATAGCTTCACCTTAGGGTTGTCATAAGCCTTGTGATAGTTTCACTTTAGCGTTGTCATAAGCCTTGTGATAGTTTCACTTTAGCGTTGTCATAAGCCTTGTGATAGTTTCACTTTAGGGGTGTCATAGGTCAGAAACAACTTGAAGGCGCAGAACAACAACACATCCATACTGGAGAACCATCATGCTATGCTAGTCAAAGACTGAAACACGTTCCCGGTTCAAGTGTAACAAAATCTTTACCCCACGGTTTTGCACTTTAACACATGGTTATACCCTGAGAGGGTGTTCTTTAGTTATAAAGCCCCATCATGAACCCACTTGATCTTTCTCACTGGTCCTTTCTCCCCTTGTTTATATGTTTCTTCAGCCGCGGGCGAAACGCATTCAGTAGCCTGAAAAGGATGCGAGGAGTCCACAAAATGGAAGGCTGTGTGCAGCTGCAGGCCATCTATTTCTAAATGCCAGCGCTGTGTAACTCAAGATGAAATGTGCCCAGTAAATGCATTTATAACTAGATTAAAAAAACACTATAATTTAATTCTAACTGCATCATTAGGAAGACGAAGATTAGATAAGCAACGAGAACGCCACTTGAGACAAAACCCAAGTGTTCACCCGGCAGAATCCCATTCATGGGGGATTCCAGGCCCTGTGGATGCCAAGCTGGGCCTCACAGCACCCAAAAAGCATAATCTAGTTTCATGCCTTGAGAATGCCAAGGATTTCTATCAATCCCCTTCCTTGCTGTGATCCGGGGTGCAGTTATTTCCCCGCCGCCACCCCAAGCTGGCAAACAAGCTGTCTATGAGAACCATTTGGTGAGTGCAGTTTGCAATTAAAATAGGGGAGATTAGTTGCTTTCATTCATATATATATCTGTTAATGATCACTTTCTAGAGCCCAAGAAGCAACCAAGGTTAAATGGCTGGGGTAGATAACATCAGAACAGAAAGCTGATTCTCACATCATACCAATGTATATATAAAGGTATGGTTGTCAGCATAGCCTGATCCTGTAGTGAGTCCCACTGAAATCAGAAATTGTCAAGCTATCCCCTTCAGTGTGAAGTCGAAGGCTTTCATGGCCGGCATTCATAGTTTTTTGTGGGGTTTTTGGGCTCAATGGTCATGTTCTAGAAGAGTTTATTCCTGACGTTTCACCAGCATCTGTAGCTGGCATCTTCAGAAACATGAAATGTCAAGAATAAACACTTCTAGAACATGGCCATAGAGCCCCCCAAAACCCACAAACTATCCCCTTCCAATTCAGCCAATACTAGGATATTAGTTTGGGATAGCTTCCTGCGTTTGCGAAAGGACCGAGAAAAGAAAAAAAGCAAAGCCAACTTTTATGAAGATGTATTCCTTTCATATTGTTTTATAAAATTAAATGGAGAAAAAAATGGTTCTCAAGGAAGGGAAGATGTGTTGCAGTAATTTAGATGTTAACGCAATTAAACCGCTGAGTATATATATAGTGTATTTTGCCTATCTGTCTAGGCTGGAGTTCACATTGGAGTCACCAGAAGTTTTTACAAGACAAAAGTTACAGCAAGACGCAAGCTAAAGAGATGATTCCTTCGTTTTGGGGGAAGGATTGCGCCATCAGGAAATAATGGACAGAATCAAAACAAACAAACATTATGACAAGGTCTGAGATTTCGAACCAATGACTGCATTTATCACAGGGATTCAGCTTATGCTAGATGGAGTTATATTCTCTCTAAAGGCCCAGAGCCAGTATGGAGTATTGAACATTGGACTCCGACTCTGGAGACCAGTGTTTGATTCCCAACTCAGCCATGGAAATCACTGGATTAGGAGACACACATTCTCAGCCCCAGAAGACCCCATAGAAGACCCCAAACTTAGAAACAACCTGAAGGCACACAGCAGCCACAAGGGAGATCCCACTTTCCTCTGCGGCAGATGTTCCCACTGAGGAACATCTCTTACCATCAGGAGGTTCTTCCCAATGTTGAAGTGGAATCTCTCACCTTGACATTTCTAACCATTGGTTTGTGCTCTACTCACATCTGCATGGCATCCCTTCAGTTCAGGACCATCCTATCTGAAGGACTGTAAGGCTTCCCTTACAAGCCTTACAACAGCTTACAAGCCTGACCAAGGCTTTGAGATTTTCGTGGGAGACTCTTATCTCGCCCTGCTTCCTTCACAGGGTCCCTTAGTGAAAATGCAAGGCAAGGTTTTCTCAATGACTATCCTCCGGGGATACTTGAAGATGACTATTGTGGCACTTCTCCGTCTTCTCCAAGCTAAATATATCCAGTTCTCCAAGTTACTCCTCATAGGGTTTGGTATCAATCTTATAGGAGAAGCAGAATAGAAATACATTTTTATTAGTATTAGTATTGTTTACCATCTTGCTTGCCATCCTCTGGACACAATCCAGGTTGTCAATATATGTTGGCCCAGAACTGGTCACAGTATTGTAGGCACAGTTTGACTAAAGCAGAATAGACTGGTGCTGTTGTTTCCTTAGAACTAGATAGTATACTCCTCTTCATGCAGACAAGAATTACATGGTACCATAGAATCATAGAGTTGGAAGAGACCTCAAGGGCCATCCAGTCCAACCCCATTCTGCCATGCAGCAACTCTCAATCAAAGCATCCCCGACAGATGGCCACCCAGCCTCTCATTAAAAACCTCCAAAGAAGGAGACTCCACCATTCTCCAAGGGAGAGTCTTCTACTGTCAAACAGCTCCTATTGTCAGAAAGTTCATCCTAATGTTGAGCTGGAATCTCTTTTCTTGTAGCTTGCATCCATTGTTCTGGGTCCTGTTCTCTGGAGCAGCAGAAAACAAGCTTGCTCCCTCCTCAATATGACATCTCCTCAAGTATTTAAACAGGGCTATCATATCACCTCTTAATCATCTCTTCTCCAGGCTTAAACAGCCCCAGCTCCCTAAGTCATTCCATATAGGACATGGTTTCCAGACCCTTCACCATTGTAGTCACCCTCCTCTGGATATGCTCCATGTTCTCAACATCCTTTTTGAATTGTGGTACCCAGAACTGGACACAGTATTCCAGGTGGGGCCTGACTAAAGCAGAATAGAGTGGCACTATGATTTCCCTTGATGTAGACAATATATTTCTATTGATGCTGCCTAGAATTGCATTGGCCTTTTTAGTTGCGCATCACACTGTTTACTTATGTTCAACTAGGACTCCTAGAACGTAGTCTCCTAAAGCCAGGTGTCCCCCATCCTATGTCTATGCATTTCATTTTTTCTACCTAAGTGCAGTATCTTACATTTCTCCATGTTGAAGTTCGTTTCGTTAGTTTTGGATGACAAGTGTGTCATCTAAACTGGCCGGACTCACCTGGGACTGCTTAACCCCACCAGTGTGTGTCCTCCCTGGTTCTTGCTGGCTTTAGGCAAAACAACAACAACATGGAAGCATGTAGAAAAGACACAGCTCATCTTCAGAATTCAAGCTTCCACCAGTTCAGCAAGACTCCGTATCTTGGCCCACAACCCACGCACGTTTTGTCCCTCACAACACCGGGAAGCATAAAGATCTGCAACCTGAGATGAACATATCAAGTAGTGAGGAAGGGATAACAAGTTGTGCGGAGCAACCGGAGGCCTTGCAACTTCCTGCCTGACATCCGTTCTCCTTGAACTTGCTTCTTCATCAGTGAAACTTTGACAAAGAAAAGAGACAACCAATTTTGGAAGTCTTTTTTCCTCTCTCTCTCTCGCCTGATTATAAATCGAATCGGACGGAAGACTCCTGGATGCTTTCTCCCTGGCCAGGGCCATTTTGGCATCGTACATCATTAAAGCTCTGTTGCTCCAGTGATGTATTAGCATCATACATCCTCAGAACAATGCTATCCTGATGATACATCACTCTTTTTTCAAATAATGTCAGACCTTCCCCATCCTCACATCAACCAGCAATAACACATTGAGGACAGGTAGTACATTTTAATTTATTATTTTCTTTTTACATCCAGACCCATTCCTTTCCTAACTGAAAGTTGGAAGCTTTGGGTTGTTTTGCAGTTGTGGTGAGAGGTCCTCCCTCCCTGAGAAGCCTTTAGTTTGGCAAGGGGTCCTTCTGCTGAACTTTATGTGCCCTGATGCAGTTTTTAAAGGCGGTGTTACGCTTAGGATGGCGTCTTGTTAGTGACATACACGCGGACAGGTGATGCTACAAATGCGTGAGAACTTCATTCGCCATAGTCCAAGGGATGTAATGGAATGGGATTGCACATGCAGCACCGTTGCACATTGCAGTTGTGCATTGCACACTGTGTTTTGCATTGGCACATTGCAAAACAACTCCCAGACAACGCTATGTGACACACTACATGGTGCTGGAGTGTGCAGATATTTGCGCTATGGTGAGGGGATGTTGGACTGCAGTCTTAATTTTCTCAGATGCATCTGATGGATGCATCTGAGGAAGTAGATTGAAGTCTAGGAAAGCTCATGCTGCCAACTTCTTTCAGTGAGTCTCAAAGGTGCTACAAGATCTCTCTGCATACTGATTCTACAGACTAACACGGCTATATGTTTGAAACAAAAAAGTGTGTGTGTTTGTCTGTGTTGGAATGACAAGCTGTGAACAACTTCGGTTGGTACTTAATACCTAATGCTTAGTGGCACTGTCCCTGGATAGAATATAACACAACCATGAATCACCAAAGAAACCCTAATTGGAATGCTATTGCATTACACTGTTACAGCGCTATTAATTCCACTTTAGCTGCTATATCTGCCTCTTAGGAAATCCTGGGATTTGCAGTTTAGGGAGGGCCATTTTGAATTCTCAGCCAGAGAGCTCTTAGGCCTGCTAAACTACAAACACCAGAATGCCACAGGAGGAAGCCACAGCAGTTAAAATGCAATAATAGTGCTGTGACATACAACTGTTCATCAGCCATGCCTTTATCACTCTTCCTTTTGTTCCAGCACAAGCACTAATTTACACCTCCTGCTTCTTGCTCTGTGTCTACAGTTGGCCTTCCACATGTGTTTTGTTACTTGTGTTTTTTCCCCATTCACAGGGGTCCTTCACCCCGAACCCCAATGAATGTGGAAGCGCCACTGTAGTATGATATTGGTCTCGGGTTTTGGCCTACGACGATAATCCAGAACTGGCAACACTACAGATATCTCTGATACGTTTTGAGGGAGGGCACCTCCTTTTTTTGCTCAGAGCAGCCTTGGGCTTGCACCCCCAAATCTGGTGCCGATGGCACTCCTAAGACAAGACATTTACACCTCCTGCTTCCAGGGTTTCATCTTTTAAAAAGAATAATAACCTGAAATGGCCGATAAGGTCTGTTTCCTCCTAGGGTAAAGCAAGGCATCACAACAAACATACCTGACATGCGCACTTACGTGTTCCTGGGTGCACACAGAGCAATGTTAGATAAGACACATTTACACTGCGGTGCTGTCTTTCCCCCTTTATTAGACTTCCCAGAGTTTCTTTTGCATTAATGCCTTCCTAACGCAAGGCACTGTTGCAAACAGAGAGACCTCGTTTGCCCGCAGTCCTTATATCATTGGTGCCAGCCTGGCTTTGTATTCCTGGCGTCAGGACTAGAAGGAGAAGTATATATATTATCTTGGTATATTAAAATAAAAGAAGAAGAACCCTTCAATTAGTAATGGAGCCAAGCCAGCGCTAACTTACTTGTTAATTACCTAAGAGGCAGAAGAGTTGTGCCATAGGATGCCCAGGAGAGGGCAGCATTCTCCAAGAGCACAATCTGAGTTTTCTCAAACACTGGGGTATATAGCATCATCTCCATCATCATCATCATCACCATCATCATCATCATCATTTTCTTATATCCCGCCTTTCTCCCAACATAGGGACTCAAGGCATGCCTTGTTTAACATTACAGCCCTCTGGTAAAAAGACTCCGAAGGGTTTTTCTTATAAGCGAAGGAGCACTGATCGTCATGAAATAGTTATACTTTTTGCTATCCGTTTTTCAGTTGCTTTTATCGTTTTGTCCCTTCCAGTCCTTTCAAACTTATTGTTGCGTGCCTTCAAGTTGTTTCTGGCTTGTGGCGACCCTAAGGCAACTGTATAATGGGGTTTCCTTGGCAAGATTTGTTCAGAGGAGGTTTGCCATTGCCTTCGTTTGAGGCTGAGAGTGTGTGACTTGCCCAAGGGCACCCAGTAGGTTTCGTGGCCAAATGGAAAATCGAACCCAAGTCATTGTCCAACACTATGCCACACTGGCTCTCGTTTTTGACTTACGGAGACCCTAAAGCAACCCTATAATGGGGTTTTCTTGCCAAGGTTTGTTCAGAGGAGGTTTGCCATTGCCTTCGTTTGAGGCTGAGAGTGTGTGACTTGCCCAAGGGCACCCAGTAGGTTTCGTGGCAAAATGGAAAATCTAACCCAAGTCATTGTCCAACACTATGCCACACTGGCGCTCGTTTCTGACTTACGGAGACCCTAAAGCAACCCTATCATGGGGTTTTCTTGCCAAGGTTTGTTCAGAGGAGGTTTGCCATTGCCTTCCTTTGAGGCTGAGAGTGTGTGACTTGCCCAAGGGCACCCAGTGGGTTTCGTG
>NC_056532.1:10419606-10451275 GCF_019175285.1 Sceloporus undulatus
GCCAAATGGGGAATCGAACCCTAGTCTCCAAAGTCAAAGTTAAAAATCTGTCAATTATGGGGGGGGTGTGTGTGTCACAAATCTATCACAGTCACAGGCCTCCCATGTCAATGTGTTCATTGATTGCAGAGTTTCATCGTTTTTCAGCAGCGTCGAGGGAGATCAGCTTCCCCCATCTCTGATACTCTTCAGATGTAGCCCTCCACATTTGCGGAATCGACTTTCGCGGATGTGTTTATTTGCGGTTCTGATTAATATGTTCTCTCTAGGAATCTCTAGGTCCTCCAGCGCAATGCTGCTGAAAATTGACCATAGAGTGGTGCTGGAGGACCTAGATGTTCCTAAAGAGAGCACTTCTCTAGGCATTTGTAGGTCCTCCAACGTGATTCTCTGGTCAATTTCTGTCATATTACTAGCTTAGACACCCTTAAAAAAGCTGTCAAGATGGATCTGAAAAGAGTCCCCATTCACAGGGATACTTCAACCCCAACCCCAACTAATATGGAGGGACCACTGACTCCGTCAGCAGGGCTATTGGCTGTAATGGCGGAGGATGCTGGGAGATGTAGTTGAACACATCTGGAGAGAAGGTTTGGGGAGGCTCAACTTTGAAGAACCCCCCAATCCTTCCTGTATTATGTGCACCTTGGCAGATACATTGCCTCCAGGTTTGGAAAGCTCTATGGATAAAAGAATTGACTTAATCCTTTCAGTGAAGAACTTTCCTTTCTCATTTTGGAGGCCTCTTGGGATTGCATTAGGCAGCCAGAGGTTGTGTAGTTTCTCTCGCCGAAGACTGCTTCGTGCCAATGTGGGATTTGTAGACAACCTTAACAGTGAAATTTAGCATGTACTTAATAAAAATAAATTAACAATAAAGTGCTTTTTCCCCCTTAAGACGATCAAACGCCCCATAGAGAAATGAGCAGGTATCTTAAAACCGAACAGAGTTCACGATCTGCTCCTGTCGTGTTGCGCCTCTTAGAGACGTGAAGGTGTTTGCTTGGCACGAACGAACGGATATCCCTGCAAAATGTAGGCCAGAGTGCCTCAAGCGACAGGCTCTGCCACGGGGTTGGTACTTTGCATTCCTATTCCGCTGCTTTTTCCTTTCAGACAGGCCTTGTTTGCTTCCTTATGTAATCATTCTAATATGATAAATATGTATAACTCCCAGAAGGCCTTCCACTAGGAGAGAGCCAAGCGTGGCAAGGGGTGAGTGGGCACAAGGAGAGATCGCTAGAGGAAAGGGTTGGCGCCGTGGGTCTTATGCGTGTGCCCACCTTTTATGGGTTCAGTGCCTGCAGTTAAAGAAGTGCTATGCGAGTAACAGAATCATAATTTCGGGTCTGTTCTGCGCTACAGAGACAAAGCAGTTTGACACCATAGTTTTTATATGGGTTTTTTGGGCTACGGGGCTATGTTCTAGAAGAGTTTATTCCTGACGTTTCGCCGGCATTTTTGGATGGCGTCTTCGGAGAGTGCTGGCATGGGAGTGAGTGGGGCATATATATACATCAGGAATAAACTCTTCCAGAACATGGCACATAGTCCCAAAAAAACCCACAAAAAACTATGGATGTCGTCCATGAAAGCCTTCGACTTCATAGTTTGAAACCACTTTAACTATGCTCACTGCTGTGGGATTACGTATTTTCTCTAAGAACTTCTAGGCTTTGGGGCGTTTTGTGAGATGTTTGGCGTTTTGTGAGATATTTCGCCTTCTCCATCAGAGAGCTCTGGTGCACCACCCAACTACAAATCCCCCAATTCCATAGCATTGAGCCACGGCAATTAAAGCTCTGCCAAAACGCATTATTTTGCAGCACAGTTTAAATTTAGGAAGGAGAGTTGGAGGTCATTTAGTTAAGCCCAACGCTCAAATAAATAGTTTTGCTTTTCTGTTACGGCTAGGAATGGAAGTATCAAAAAGTCCAAAAGCCACTTCTTCCAAAACCTAGTCTACCTTCCATATTATTTAATATTTATGGTATTTATACCCCGCTCTTCAGCCTTAAAGGCTCTCAGGGTGGCTTACAGATAGTTATTTGCATTATCTCTATACAAGTCTGATGCCAATAGCTGGATTGCCACTGTTTTGGCTGAAGAAACCACTACTGGCTTTCTTTATGCATGGCTAGAGCCAAACGGAGATTTCAGCAAGGCCTTTAAAAAGCCTGCTTTTGGAATATATTCGGAATTAAATTACGGATTCAGAATTAAACTGCAAATTTTTGCTATCGTGTGTCTTCAAAGTCACTTCCGACGTGTGGCGACCTTAAGGCGTCAGGGTTTTCTATGCAAGGTTTGTTTTGCCTTTGTTGTCCCCCGTTTTCCTCCTATTTGATTTGATTTCCGGGATTTATATTCCGCCTTTCTCCACAACGGGTTTCAAGGCGGGTAGTCTTTCGGGGAGCACAGTTGTGAGTGAGACTGAACTAAAAGGGAACCAAGGCAAACCTTACTTCCCTTCCCTTTTCTCTGTCTCCAAACAACCTCCGTGGAAAGTTACTTAAAAAGAAAGAAAGAAATAAGATCCATAGGTTGTCACAAAGGCCTCCCTCCGATGGGAAATAAATATCACCTCAAACTCCAGTACTGAAAATGAATACTGACCGGAGTCTTTATCAAGGAGCTGAGCCACACTTGAGTGTGTATAACTGAGGCTGAATAGATAGGGTATTCTGTTAATCATTCAATTTCTTTTTATTCAAGTTTTAACCGTATCAAATAGTAATAATACAAAATGCTTTATATTTCGCTCTGCAACAATCAGGTGACGGATTGAGAGTTCCTGCATGGCAAGGGATAGGATTGGAAAGCCCTTGTGGTCTCTTCGAACTCTATGATTCTATAATTCTATGATTGCGTCTTTTTCTTCTTCTTCGTTGACTTCCATTTCTTCAGCCTTCTGAGTAGATGATTCTCTTGAGCTACGCAGACCTCATGTTACGTTACAGCCATTACATTCCTCTACTGTAGGTATTTCATCCATCTGCAAAACTACAGTATAAAAGAAATGAAACGCATGCTACTTTTGTGTTCTTTGTCTATCTGTTGCTTTACATCTTTGTGTACCGTTTGAATCTTCTTACTCTTTGTTGTTCCTTCCTGTGTGTATTATTTATCTGTCTAGATCTGTATTCAGTCTTACATATTTCTCTCGAGACACACTTCTGTTTGGACATTTCTCCAAATTAACACGTATATACACTTGTCCCGCACAACTGCGGCTTTGACTTTTGCAACTTTGATTATTCATGGATTTTATTAATATGTTCTTTCTAGGAATATCTAGGTCCTCCAGCGCAACTCTATGGTCAACTTTAACCAAAAGTTGCACTGAAGGGCCTAGAGCAGTGATGGCAAACCTATGGCACGCGTGCCAGAGGTGGCACTCGGAGCCCTCTCTGTGGGCACACATGCTGTCGCCCCAGCACAGAGTTTGGCAGAGTTTCTTACTAGAAAGCCAGAGAGACGTGGCACTTTGCAATAAATAAGTGGGGTCCGGGTTGCAATTTGTTCACTTGGTCTGTAAAAGGTTCTCCATCACTGGCCTAGAGATTCCTAGAGAGGACACTCCGCTAGGCTTTTGTAGGTCCTCAAGCGCAATTCTATGGTCAATGTCTGGCAGATGTTGACCACAGAGTTGCACTGGAGGTCTTAGAGATTCTTAGATGGGTGTTCTCTCAGGTAGAACCATAGTACTTTTGTTATTTGCGGTCTTTCCACATTCACGGGGGTCCTGTGCCCCCTAACCTCAATGAATGTGGAGGGATGAGCGTACCTCTAATTTTAGTTTCATCAGTACGTACTTGTATTTTTAACCTTCGCACCTTAACCTTAGAAACCCTTATTTCTCATTGTGTATCTATTCCCCATTTTTCCTTCCGATACTCTAAGACTGGTTGCCATTTCCCCCCCCTGATGTTTGCATTTTTTAACATTGACATTTAATGTTTGTGATAGTCTATATCCATCTCTCTAGTATCATGTAATTTTTGTAACCCCATCCATATGTGACTCCCATCTCTTGGCTGTGGTTATTCTTGCTGAATATAACATGGTTTTTAATTTCAAAGATATAGCCATGTTAGTCTGTAGAATCGGGATGTACTGTAGAGAGATCTTGTACACCTTTGAGACTTAACTCAAGTCTTTCAAACGTTGAGACTAACTCAAGGTTAGTCTTCTTTCATTTTACTGACCTACGAAAGGATGGAAGGCTTTCTTTCAAAGAAAGAAGTTGGCAGCATGAGCTTTCCTCGACTCCGAAAGCATCTGAGGAAGTAGGCTGAAGTCCACGAAAGCTCATGCTGCCAACTTCATGGTTTTTAAAATGTAAAAAATGATGTTTTAATGAGTAGCGCAGTATCTCCCAAAGTGGGTCCTGACCCAAGGCGCCTGCAATGGTTGGGATGAGATCTGGGTGCTTGGTTTAGTTCATCACCTTCCGCTTTCCGGGTGATACATCTGGGGTGCCCTTAGGGCAACGGGGCTATAGGTTTCGTCTCCAAAGTCCTGCCCTAGTTGCACTATTGATCCCAAACATGCCTTCTTAGGAAAAGGCATCCTTGTATTTAAAAAAAAAGGTGCATCCTCTTGTTTAATAAATATGCTTTCGGATTGCAGCCGCATGCTCTCCTTGCTGTACCTCCCTTTAATGAATGATTGATAAGCATGCAAGGTATGTCCCTCGCATTTGTAATATCGAGAGTGGTCCAAAATATTTGCATCAGGCAAATAGATATCGTCTCAAAGCACAAGAGAATTCAGATATTTTCCAAAATGTCCTCTTTTGACCTTGAAGTGGCATTATGCCAAAGATGCTCCAAATACTGATTTCTCCCTCATTTGAAGTTGCAAGTAATTTTTATTATTTCATTTTGGTGGGGGAAGAAGGTGAGGGAATAAAATGAGATTTTAAAGCGAAGACAAAACAGGGGAAGGGGGCTTTCCGATTAAAGCACCGAGAGACCCTTTCAGGTTTCCTTCATTTTGCAGAAATCAGCTGCAAGCGAAATCGTCCCTGCCGAGAATAAAGCCAGAGCCCTGCGGAGCGGCGCATGGGATCAGGTCTTAGGGGAGACATTTGAGCAGTTGTGACCCACCACTATAACCACTTCAAGCCAATGCGATTATGTTTAAAATGAGAACTAGAAAGTACTAGAAAGAGAGAGAAAAGTCGAGCGGTAGGATGCAATTGGTGGGGAGTGCTCCCTTTATGTTCCAGGGCCATATGCGAACAGAGAAGGAGGGAAGGTGCACAGAATGGAGGGACTTCATGCTTCTCTCCATCCAGGGCTGCATCTGCAATATGGAAAAACAATGCAGTGTATGGTTGTTGTTGGGTGCCTTCAAGTTTTGTAATGTTTGCAACTGTCTGAGCTGCTTTGGGTCCCTTTGGAGAAAAAGTGAGAAAATGAAATGAAATGAAATCAATAGAAAGCCATGGGTTATGTATTTTGTAATGTTTTCAAACTCTATGAGCTGCCTTGGGTCCCTATATGTTTCCCACTTATGGCAGCCCTAAGGCGACTCGATAATGGGGTTCTCTTTTGGGATTTCTTGGATTGCCTTTGCCTTCCCCTGAGGCTGAGAGTGTGTGACTTGCCCAAGATTATTATATAATTATAAGACCACCCAAGTCCAGAACGCACTGCAGAAATAATTCAGTTTGAGACCACTTTAACTTCCCTGACTGAGTGCTAAGGAAGACTAGGAATCTTGTGGCTCCAGAGTTCTCTTGACAGAGAAGGATTAAATTTCCCACAAAACTACACTTCCCAGAATTCCCTAGCATTGAGCCAGGGCCGTTAAAGCGGTCTCAAACTGGATTATTTCTGCAGTGGGTTTTAGGCCGAGGAGGGAATTGAACCCTAAGTCCCAATGCTCTCAGATAACTATGCTGGTTCCTAGTGCAGTTTGGTACCGCTTTAACCACCACGGCTCAGTGCTATGGCATTCTGGGATTTGTAGTTTGCTGTGGTGCCAGACCAAAACAAAACATCTCACAAAACCGGAAACCCCAGGACTCCATTGCATTGAGTTAAAGCGGTGTCAAACTGCATTATTTCTGCAGCGTACATTGCAATCCAGGAAACCAAGATATTTCTTTAAACCAGTGGTTCCAAAACTTTGGTCCTCCAGATGTTTTTTGGACTTCATTTCCCAGAATTCCCAACTGCTGACAATTTTGGCTGTGTGTGTGTGTGTGAATAATAGCAAATGTCTTAAGGGGCTTCAGTTGTGTTGTTTAACAGGAGAAACAAGAAGGAAACATTAGGAAATATGTACTCATTAACATTAACATACTCATTTAATATAAAGGGATGCCATTTTATTATGACCATTGTATGCAATGAGACTCAAGCGTCTGTGGATTTTGTTATCCGTAGATAACCAAAGCCACCTTGAACCCCATTTTGGGAGAGAGATAAACCCAATAAATAAACAAATATAAATAAAATAAAGCCTTGGGGATACCAAGAGACCACTGTTTTTGGTTTAGACATAAAATAAAGCCCCATTTATACCAAGGGCCCACTGGTTTTTGGTTGTTTTTGGCCCACAAGAGAGGCCTTTGTGTGTATGAAAAGTTGGCAGAAGTTGTGTCAGAAGTGGTGTGTTATAGATAGATAAGTAATAATCCATGAGGTAAAAAGTTGTGGTAAAATAGATTATTAATATCAACCAATCAATAAATCATTTTTAATGCTTAGCCCAAAGGCCCTATGCATACAAAATTATTATTAAGTACATCGGGAAAGACTCAATTTGAATACTTAAGAAAAAAGTGGTACATTTTATATAATGTTTATATATAATGTGTGTACACACACACACACACACACACACACAGTGTAACAACCCCTGAGGTAAACATGGTGATAAATTTGAGTGTTAGATTAGGACTCTGGAGACCAGGGTTCAATTTCCAGCTCAGCCATGGAAACCCATTGTGTAACCTTGGGCAAGTCACACTCTCTCAGCCTCAGGAGAAGGCAATGGCAAACCTCCTCTGAACAATTCTTGCCAATAAAACCCCATGATAGGGTCACTTTAGGGCCGCCATAAGTCGGAAACGATTTGAAGGCACACAAGAACAACAATAACACGCATTATTTCTTATTGCAAAGAAAACCCCTTGGCTTTAGGGTTGCCATAAGTTGGAAATGACTTTGAAGGCACACAAAACACACAAAAGTAGAGGAAACCAAAGCTGCCTTGAACCCCATTTTTTTTTGGGGGGGGAAGGCAGGAATATAAAGCCAATAAACAAACAAACAAATAATAAGGACCCACTATAGTTGGTTGAGGGAATGCCAAAAAGAGGTCTTTTGTGTGTCAGAAGTGGTGTGCTACAGTTTTATATATACAGTGCTACCTCGGGTTACGAAATTAATTCGTTCCGCCGCTCCGTTCGTAACCCGAGTAATTTCGCAACCCGAAAAGGCTTTCCGTTAGCGCTGGAAAGCCGCTAGCCGCGCTTTGCGTTTGAATTTTGCGCCGAAAAAAATTTCGTAACCCGAAAAAAATATCGTATCCCGGAACAGTTTTTTCCAATCTAACTTTTTCGTATCCCGGAAATTTCGTAACGCGATCAATTCGTATCCCGGGGTACCACTGTATATCATTTTTATTAATTTTTGCAATATTCAGTCACACTTCTACATACATACATATCTATATTCCTTAGTAACTAATCTTAAAATGTCTTTTTTACTCTAATTATGCATTCATCCAACCCAGTTCTTTCTTATTTCTTATATATATATTCTTATATATATATATATTCTTATTCTCCCATGATAGAGAGAATCCCTGAGGTAAACATAAAAAAGTTGTGGTTAAATAAGGGATTATAAAGTAACCATGAAAAAGACCCAATTTTGAATACTTAGGAAAGGAATCCTACACAGTTTAAAAAGAAATATATACAGCCTGTAACCCTAAAAGTGGTGGTAAAATAACGGCATTACACAACACAGGAGTCCAGAGAAACTTATTTTATTTTATATTATATTTTATTTCAAACAACCCAAAGAAGCTATCAGGCCTAGAGTTTGAAAGGAGGAAATAAAATGGTGATTTCTGAGGTAAAAATTTGGAGTACTGTAGGAAATCACCAAAGCAAATAGGAAAATAAGTAGTAATAATAAGGCGACCCTGAGGTAAAAGTTGTAGGTTAAGTCACCTAACTAATAGAGAAACCAGCAGAAATAAAAATGAAAAGCAGAGAATTAAATCTGAAAAACAAAACAAAATAAAAGCATTTCCTGAGGTAAAATTTTTGGGTAAATGTAAGGAAATGCTGACAGGATGCTTCCCAAGAAAACAAAAGCCAATTTTGGAAAGCCATGTTTGAGGGAAAGTGCAAATTGGTGCAAAAAGTGCAAAGAGGAATAATTTGGAATAATTAATTAGGAATAATTAGGAATAACTGTGTACTGGATGTCTGAATGACTGAAGAAAAGTGCAAAGAGGAATAATTTGGAATAATTAATTAGCAATAATTGTGTACTTGGATGTCTGAAAGACTGAAGAAATGTGCAAAAGCAAAAGCCAACTTTGGAAACCATGTTTGAGGGAAAGTGGAAACTGATGCAAAAAGTGCAAAGAGGAATAATTAATTAGGGATAATTAGGAATAATTGTGTACTAGATGTCTGAATGACTGAGGAAAAGTGCCAAGATGAATAATTTGGAATAATTAATTAGGAATAATTAGGGATAATTTTATTTATTTATTTATTTATTTAGGTATTTATATCCCGCCCTTCAGCCCTAATGGCTCTCACAATTGTGTGCTGGAGGTCTGAAATGACTGAAGAAAAGTGCAAATGGGAATAATTAGGGATAATTAATTAGGAATAATTGTGTACTAGATGTCTGAATGACTGAAGAAAAAGGTCTGACATTTGGTTGAACGTTATAAGTTTGGAACCGGAGCTTGTTAAAGTGTTTACTCTTCGACGACAGGATACAAACGACTGCATTAATTCTCTTGTCAGTTTCCTGACTCGTTTCCTCAATGCTGGACTACTAGATGATCCCTTTGGGACTGTTAAGATTACACTTGGCATAAATAAAGAACACAAAAAGTTAACACAACTCCACAAAACATATTCAGGGGTGGCTGTTGTTTGCCATGCAATAATGTCACAAAATCATCATGAGAAGCCACAGCTAGAAGAGACCATGATGCTAGGAAAGGAAGAAGGTAGTAGAAAGAGAGGAAGAGTACAAGCCATATTTTGAGAAGGCAGGACTCATTAGAAAGCTGCTTCTTAAAATTACTGCTCCAAAGACTTTTGCAAGAACTTAATGAATGTAAGTGTTGTTCTGCAATAGGAAAACATCCACTTGGAGTTGTGTTAGACTTTCCTTCATTTAAAGACCTTTGAGCAAAGCCTGGAGGGCTATCATTTGAGTTGGACTGCTAGATCAATGATTCCCAAACTTTGCTCCTCCAGGTATTTTGGACTACAGTTCCCAGAAGCCTCAGCCAGCTTGGCCAACAGGAATTCTGGGAGTTGTAGTCCAAAACCTCTCAGGGTGGCCCTCAAGGGGCACACAAGCCAAGCAACTGGCTCCTTTCAAGGGAGGAAGGGGGCGGAGCCTTGGGGGTGTGACGTCCAGCTAATTGGTCAGTCTGCGTTCTAAAACCACGCCCAGAACGCTAGGGGGCGGAGCCTGGGAGCCAGACGTCCGCCTAATTGGTCACTGCGTTCCAAAGCCCCGCCCAGGACGCGTTCGAATGAGGAGGGGGCGGAGCCTCTGCGTTCCAAAAGCCCCGGCTCAGAACGAGCTCAGAGAAGAAGGAGGAGGGGGTGGAGTCTGGGAGAGTGACGTCCTTAGGATTGGTCACTCTGTGTTCCAAAGCCACGCCCAGAACATATTCGATTACGGAGGGGGCGGAGCCTGGGGGGGTGGAAGACGTCCACCTAATTGGTCCCTGCGTTCCAAGAGCCCCGCCCAGAACGCTGAAGGAGGAGGAGGGGGGAGCTAAAAGTCCCGCTAATTGGTCACTCTGCGTTCCGAAAGCCCCGCCCAGAACGAGCCCTGGGAGCGTGACGTTGTCAGGATTGGTCACTCCGCGTTCCAAAAGCCCCGCCCGCGGGGGCGTGACGTTGTCAGGATTGACCACTCCATATTCGGAGGCGGAGCTTGGGAAGCGTGACGTTGTAAAGAGAAGGAGAAAGAGGAGAAGAAGCGAAGCGGTAGCAGCAGGAGGAGCTTCGGGGGTGTGACGTGCTGCGACTGGGTTACTCTACGTTCCGAAAGCCCCGCCCCAGGCGCGTTCTTGGAGGAAGGAGGAGGAGGAGGTCTGGCTGTGTCGCCTGCCTGCCTGCCTCTCTGGCTGCTTTGCTGGGGGAAGCGAGGATGGCTGTGCGCGGCGGGGAGCGAGAGCGAGAGGCGAAGGGGGAGGGAGCTTCCAAGGCAGGCAGGCAGGCGCTGGAGCTGAGCTAAGCTGAGCTGATCCCACGTGGGGAAGGAAGGAAAGAAGGCAGGAGCTGGCTGGAGCCCCGGCTTCTCTCTCTCTCTCTCTCTCAGTCAGGGGAGGGCAAAATAAATAGGAGGAGGAGGAGGAAGAAAGAGAGAGAGAGGGAGGAAGAAGAAGAAGAAGAAGAAGAAGAAAGCAAGGACCAGGGGGAGGGAAGGGGAGGGGGGCTGCTCCTGTTGTTATTGTTATTGTGAAGGGGGTATTGCTTTTTTAAAGGGGGGGTTTGCTGCCTTTTCCCTCCTCCTCCTCCTCCTCCTCGGGGTTGGTTCCTTTGAGGCTTCTTCTTCTCCATCGCAGCCATGGAGGCGGATGGGAGCCAAGCGGGAGCCCCCAACGACTCCCAGCACGACCCTGGGTAAGTTGGAGCCCATCCCCTCTCCCCTTCCCCTTCCAATACATAGCCCCTTCCCCTTTAAATGCATCCCCTTTGCCCAGCTCTCATCATAAAAGTACACACTGACACCCCCCCCCAGAAACCCATTTCACAACACCCCCAAATCCACCCAAAAGTAGGGAAAGGCTTTAATTTGGGGCAACCCCAATTCACTAGCACCCCAAACTGGGAGACCTTCATTGGGCCAACCCCAAATACAATTCAGCAACACCTCATGCCTCCCCAAAACCAGGGGAGACCTTTATAACACCCCAAATCCACCTTCTTGGGCCAACCCCAAACACCGTTCAGGAATACCGCCCATTGACCCAAACTGGGAGACTTTCATTGGGCCAACCCCCAAATGCCATGAAATGACACCCCAAACCCACCCAAAGTAGACCTTTATTGAGCCAACCCTAAATGCTATTAAACCTACCCAAAATGGGATGCTTTCATTGGGGCCCAGCCCCAAATGCCATTCAGTAACCCCCCAAATTCACCCAAAAGCAGGGAATGCCTTTATAGGGCCGACCCCAAATGCAAGGAAATGACACCCAGATCTATCCAAAGGGGGATGGTTTAATTGGGCCGACCCCAAAGGTCATGAAATAACACTCCGATCCACCCTAAAGTAGGGGAGCCCTTTATTGGGCCAACCCCAAATGAAATTGCAATTAACCCAATGAAGATCTTCCTTGTTCCTGGTGGATTTGGGGGTGTTAGTGTACTTGGCTATCTATGGATAGGGATGTGAAGGCACCTAATACTCATTCCTTTTGTGTCCCCACTTTACATGTATGTGTGATATTAAATCTCCCACTGTTTTGCAAATCTGGGATAAATAGGGGGGTGGGGTAGGGAGAAGCCGGCTTCCCTTTGGGTCTCTTTTACTCCAGAGTTACTCACCTTGCCTCGGTCTGCACCCCCACCCTCCTCCCCACATACACACACTTTGGCTCCATCTTTTCTTTGCCTCCTCTTCTTCCAACTAACCCTTTCCTCCTCCTCCTCTTTCTTCCTCAACCCCCCCCCACTCCACTCCGCTCCCCACCTCTCCTTTTCCTTTTAGCTTTTGTAAGTTACACGTCAAAATGGCCGATCTGACATCTGTGCTTAACTCTGTTGTGTTTTCTCCTTCCAGCAAAATGTTTATCGGCGGCCTGAGTTGGCAAACATCACCAGGTAAGAGGGGGGTCGGCGTTCGGGCGAGGGGGGGCGAGCGTGGGGGTCAACCCCCCCCATCTCCCCCTTTTCAGCCCTGCCTCCTTTGATAGGTCTTTGTTGTTATCCCAGGTCAGTTTCATTCAAAAGGGGGGGGTGTTTGCCCTCCTTTCTTCCTTTCTCTTTCTATGCCTTCCACCCCTCGACACATACTCCATCGTCGCAGGCAGACACATGGGTTTTCAAGCCTTGCGCACCATTAAGGGAGAGGCGATATTTTATATGCTCCAAATAACCGAAGTCCTCTATTCGACCTTAAATTTGCGTGCGCACTTTTAAGGGGTTGGATACAAAAGGGGGGCGGGGGAGGCATAGAGAAAAGGTTGTTGTGTGGTCCCCTTTCCCTCCTTGTAAGGAAAATTGAGGTACACCCCTCTCATTTTTCCTTTGGCCCATCTTCATTACACATGGTTGAAAAATAAATATATTCGTGTGTGTGTGTATCTATATATTTGCTTCTCTTCCCCCATCTTTTTTCACGCTCTTTCTCTCTCTCTCTCTCTCCCTCCCTTTCTTTCCCCCTTTACAGATAACCTTAGAGATTATTTTAGCAAATTCGGAGACATCCGAGAATGTATGGTCATGCGGGACCCAACCACAAAGCGCTCCAGGTAAAAAACACAACACACCGAACCAAACCACAAGGTCCTTTCTTCTTTTGAGCCCCAAGTTCATGCCGTTTCCCCCTCCCTTTGTCTGGGTCTGTGTGTTTTATGCAAGGCTGGCTCTGTTCAAACACCGAAAGCATGCATTTTCTTTTGGCCTTTTTCCATTTTTGTAAGGAATAGAAACTTCCAAACTACTTCTAGTTCTGATTTGGAAGTTTCTAACGGCCTTAATTCATACAAACGTGGCCACGATTTAATTTGTGTCGGTGGGAACCTATGTCTTGTTTTTGTCCCTGAAACTTTCTGCTTTTGTTTTCTTTTGCAGAAAGGATTTGGGGTTCACTTAAAAAACCCTCCTTTGAAGTTAAAAAGGGTTATATGCCACCAAGTCCCCCCCACCCCCCAATTTCCTGACCAAACAAAGCAGGGATTGAATGGGGAAGGATGGATGGGGGATGGGACATTGAACGTATTGATATGTTAAGACTTCCCATCCGCTTGGACCTTAGGTGTATTTAAGGGTGGGTTGAGGAGAGCAAATGTCGAAGGAAGCCCTTGCCGCTTCCCTTTTTAGTGCTGACTTTTCTTTCCACCGTCCTTTTCCTTTCCTTAAAAACCCATCCGCTTCTTGTTCTTTGTCTTCCTTTCAGGGGCTTCGGTTTCGTTACCTTCGCTGATCCGGCAAGTGTAGATAAAGTATTAGCTCAACCCCATCATGAATTAGATTCCAAGACGGTAAGTTCAATATATATCAATATATCTATATCTATATCAATATATATGATGTAGCATTGATGTATTTTTGCGAGCGAGTGTGTTTAATGTCTCCTTTATTTCCTGCAATATTATGACAGGCTCATTTAAAGAGACAGTGACCTTTTTTTCCCCTTTCTCTTTCTCTCTCTTGGGTCTGCCCAAGATACACAAAGTGTAGGGGGATCCGTTCAGGTTTTTTACTCCCACGACAACTTGCCGTTGCTGAACGTGGGAGTTTATTCTTGCTTGAAAGAAATGTTTTCACGGTGTTAAGTAACTTGTGGGCCATTTAAATATTGAAACCCAGGCTGTGTACTTGAGGTACGTAGCTTGAAAAACTCCTCTTCCATGCGCAAAGTGCATAAAGTTAAAAAAGGGTTTTAAACAACTCAGATGTTTCAGAAGGATGTTGCTTTTCCTCCGGTTTAAAGTAAATAACCTCAGCCAAAGTAACATCTTTCTGAGGATCAGTTAAAGGTAGCCTTACATTGCGCCTTTCTTTTCCTTTTTCTCTTTTGCCCTTGGAGTTATTTTATCAGAGCAAAAGGAGAGGGAGTTCCCTTTGGTAAAACGTTGTTCTGAGACTAAACAACTAGTACATGGGGGAAAGTTATCCCTAGAAGTGAGGTATAAAAGGATCATACACATAGGGTACTCAAAGTGCTGGAAACAGCTTGAAAAGACACATTCCAGTTGGATTTAAGAGCGCATGAGTCGCTCCTGAATCGCCAGTAGTTCAACAGATCCTTGGTGCCGGAAAGGGATGTTTTCCTCCTGCTAAAGTTACTCCATTAGTCAGTTTTTGCGCAGGCAAAATGAAAAGGACACTGGTAGAGGTCACTTCTGCCTTAGCTTCCTCTATGTGGGGTTGGTGGTGGTTGTGGTTGTTTCTGAGAAACTAGAAGTTTGCTGCAGCTCTCCATTCAATCCCTAGAATTATTTAGCTTTAAATATGGGTATTGCGATAGTTTTAAAGATATATAAGACAGTGTTCCACTTTGCCAATGTGGGGTGTCTGTGTGTGAGCCCCCTTGAACTCAAGAGCCGGAGAGATTATGCTCTGTTGTTACTAAGAGCTGTTTTGTAATTAAAATAAAGAGAATAAATCGGATTTTCATTTCCCTCAGTGGGTTTTTCTGGATTGAGTTCTAATAATGTTTTGTCCCAATCCTGAGGGCCTGCCTGAGCATGTTACCCATGGACAAACATTCCTGAATTATTTGATGGAGTGGCAGGGTGGCAAAGCTAGAAGGGCGGCGGGGCATAAGGTAATAAGATTCAAATGCGCTCCAAGCTTTACACCTCTAATTTGGGTTTTTTAACAGTGGAAAGAAACAGCATGTAATAGATGTTCAGGAAGTATTTTAATCACATTGAACATGGCACAAAAGAAGTTATATTCCTCCAGATATACTTTAAAAGAACTCAGGTGGTGGAAGTCCTTTTGGCCACATTGAACATGGCAATCCGAGTGGTACAAAAGGAGTTATATTCCTCTGGATATACTCTGCCCCGTATCCATAGATATTATTATTATTATTATTATTATAGATGCAGCGCTGTTATAAGTTTATTGCGCTTTCCAAAGTGATAAGAAAGATGTGTGAAAATCATACTCTAGATTATATCCATAGGTGGTATTGCTGTTGTTATTATTATTATTAGTGTTGCAGTGCTGTTATAAGTCTACTGTCCTTCCTAAAGCGATGAAGAAAGATGTGTGAAAACTATGCTCTAGATGGTATATCCATAAGCATTATTATTATTATTATTATTGGTGCAGTACTGTTATAAGTGTATTACGCTTTCCAAAGTGATAAGAAAGATGTGTGAAAATTATTATCTAGGTTATATCTATAGGTATTATTATTATTATTATTGGTGCACTACTGTTATAAGTGTATTACGCTTTCCAAAGTGATAAGAAAGATGTGTGAAAGTTATTAACTAGATTATATTCGTAGGTATTATTATCATTGATGCAGTGCTGTTATAAGTGTATTGCATTTTCCCAAAGTGATAAGAAAGATGTGTGAAAATTATTCTCTAGATCGTATCCATAGGTATTGTTGTTATTGATGCAGTGTTGTTATAAGTGTATTGCCCTTCCCAAAGTGATAAAGAAAGGTGTGTGCTCTTGCCCTCCAACAACGTACATCTCAAATTGGGAAGACAGAGGTGGGAGAGATGAAGCTTAGCTTCAAGAGCCACTACTACTGAATGCACTAAATACCATGGCCATTTTAATGTGGGCATGTGGGGTTGAGGACCGTGCAAAGAAAGCAGCGGAGGCATGCCTGCACCATTGTTTTCAGGCTAAAAACTGCCCTCCCTGGGTTCTGCAATATGGCCTTTTGAGTTGGCTTGCCCTTAAAAATCAGAGCCAAAAAGCCAAGAAGAGCTCTGTTAGACCTCTGATAGTTTCTTGTCCTTAAGTTCTGTCGCCTAGCCTTTTGACTCTGTTTCAACGTCCAGCGCAGGAAGCAGCTCGGTTGGGTATTGCCATGGAAGGCGCCGCTCTTGTTTACAGTTACGTTAAAAGCTGGGTTTTTAGGTAATGGCTGCTCGTATCAGAAATAGTTCCTATTACTATTATTATTAGTCACTTCCTAGAGGACTTGTAGATACAGTAAGTAGCGTTGTTATCTGACTAACTCATTTTATTTCTAGTCGCCCATTTTTTCTCTCCCTTCTTGTTGGCTCTTCTCGACATAGTTGACAGGGATATGCAACAGGTATGGATTTGCCATGTGGGTCGTGTCAGTTTTGAGAGTGGCGGGGAGAGTTTCCAAGCATGATTTTGCTCCTTTTCCCAACTATACAAAGGCTGGGCATCTTTTTGTTTTTAGTTTCACTCTTCCTGTGCTGTGTTTCTGGAACTGGACGTCTCACCCAAATTTCTCCCATTGGAAGACAATTCACCGCGCGACAGCATGAACAACTGGTCCAGCTTCAGCCGGATTGTATTTTGTCTCCTACCACCAGCTTCATGTTAAATACCAACCGCTAGAATTACATTAGGACTTCAGGGAGAGTTAATGTGGCCATTCGCCATTGCTCACCTCTGTTCCGGAAGAGGCATAATGGGAAATCTATACCTGTTGTTATTTCTCTGGTAGAAAAAAGTATCTAGACGGTGCCGAATACATATGTAGATAATGTTCATCTCTCTGAAAGGGTTAGCTTCCTAGATGAAGGTTGTTAATGTCAGTTTTCTCTCTGTGCTTCAAGAACTGTTAGACACCACTCATTTCTCAGATATATGGTGGCTTTAAAAAAAGTTTTTATTCAAAGTGGGATGTGGGTTTAAGATTGCAGCTTCAGGAATCTTTCCTTTTTTCCTCCTCGACGTGCCATTGACAAGCCATCACTTTTTAATGCATGCAGCTTGGAAATATTTTTCTTCCTGTGCTGAAGCAGATGCTGATTTTGGTCCTTTGAGCAAAACCTTTTATGAAGGCCCAGCTCTTCATAGGTTATGCATCTAGGTGAAGCCAATACCAGTCCTTGGAAACAGTGCTTCATGGACTACAAGTCCCATAGCCCTAGTTATGCTGGCTTGGGACCTCTGGAGTTGTAGTCCCCCAAAACGACTTTCCCAAGCTCTGCAAGTTTCTTGCAATGAATGTAAACAGTGGATGGGTTGATAAAATTATCCTTTGAGGCGGCAGTCTTGTAACCATTTGCTTGAGACATAACTTTTAAGTATGTAGGGTTTTGCTCTGTTAACATCCCACACTTCTTGACAGGGCAACAAACACTTTTAGCAACAAGCCTCTGTTCCAAACCATGAAGAGGCTTATTTATTTTGGCTACAATTAATTCTAAAGTATAAAGCAACTGCCTTATAATGTAGCAGTGCTATGTGTCCCTCTCTCTCTGCCCTGTTCCACTTCGCCATCTGTGCAAAAGAAGGTTATAAAGGTATGCTAGGTATGCAGCGGCATTTTGCTCACATCGGGTGATCCCAGAATATTTCAGGCGCATCCGGACAAACAGTGGATTTAAGACTGCCATCTCAGAGTCCCAAACAAATATAGCAGAGAGTTAATTCACCCGTAGGATTTGCTTCCCAGCGAGTGAGTTTAGGATTGCAGCTTTGGGAATCATTCCTTTTTCTTATTCTCAATATGCCATTGACAAGTCATCGCTTTTTAATTTATGTGGCAGCTACAAATTATGGTTTTAGCGCCTACCAAAATCTATTTGAATAGGTGACTTTGTTTTGTAGGAAAGATAGCACTGGACTTTCGGGACTCTGTTCTTCCAGTCTTTTCACATCTTCGATGCTGTATTGGGGCTACAGTCACAGAAGAAGGAAAGGAAAAGTTTTTCTTGCTGGCACTTTAGCTGAAAGTCATTTAAAACCAGCAGTTGCTGGGTTGTGTGTGTGTTTTTAATAAATACCTCTCTTAAACTGTGGAGGCATTAACAGCCCCAAAGAAAATAAACACAAACAGCCTGAAGATTGTGTGTGTGTATGCTGAAAAATCAAAAGTGTTTGTAGATAGACATTATATAATGCCTGTCTATATATCTAGCAATATATTGCTGGTAGCTCAAAGAGTACATTGGTTCCCTTTCCTAGCCATTCTCACTCCATGTCTGCTCCAGCCTCTCCATTCATTACCTGCTTTTTTTCTTTGCAAGACTCTTATACCTGAGAAATGAGGGTTTTAACCAGGCAGTGTACACCTTTGGGCTTTATTCTTTATATTTTGCCGTATTCAGGAAAATGCACCAGTCAACCTTGCTTTCCGTTTTTTCTTTCCCCCAACACAGATTGACCCTAAAGTTGCATTTCCCCGACGAGCTCAACCTAAGGTAAGAAAGAAGGCTCAATGATGTTTATTTAAAGGCATGCTTCACAGCTTTCAAGTTTTGGGGTAGGAATGGACTTGGATTGGAGGCCAGCATGCTTTGGTGTCTTCAGAGCCTTTGGAGAGTTGAACTGTGTCTCCAGCGCAACCATCTCCTTGCTGGGTCGTCTCTGGGATGATGGAGCCTCTGCTAGGAGAAGCTTTCAGAGAGTTGTCTCCCTCTTTTCTCTGATCCTAATAACCAAATTATTGCTATGTTGAGCAGCTGCGACAGGCTGAAACGGTAAAGCCCTGGTCCTTCCGTCTGAGGTTAAAATTGTTCATTTTAAAACAAAATTCTTCGCATTGATGGATATGTCTGTGTGGGATCACAGTGCTCTCTTTCTCGCTATGTTTTTTGGGGCAAAAATGTTTCCGCTTCCCTGTTTTATTTCTGGCCTCCAATGCAAAACTTTCAGAAAAGTGCTTTTTATGCTTACAAAGTGTAGAGTTAAATGAGTGTTTGGCTGGTATTGGAAAATCTGGGTTCTTCTGAGAAAGCTTGGAAAGGACAAGTGTGGAAACAAAGAGCCTTAAATTTGAGTTGATAAGGGATGTGTTCTTTTTTTCGCCTTCTCCTCTTTCTCCTCCTCCTCTCTCTTTCTCTTCCTTCTCCTCCTTCTCCTCCTCCTCTTTCTTCTTCCTCTTCTTCTGGATTGCCTTGTTGTAATACATTTGGTCTCTTGCAAGGGCATGTCAGTCATGTTCCAAAGAGGTTTTCTCTGAGGTCTACCTCCGAAAACAAATTCAGTACCAGGGTTGTTGTGAAGCCAGCTTTTGAAATTGGTTCGCTCTGTCTTAGCATGGGGCTGGTGTTTGGCTTTCATAGACCGGAAGTATTTGTTCCACATTGTTATAATTTTTCCTTTTCCATTTATTGATTTTAAAAAGAAAATCATTCTTCTCAGTAAGTACTGGGACTTCTAGCACCAATGGCACATCCTCCAGACTGTCCTGGCAGTTGGGAATAATCAATCCATTTGGACACGAAATTCATGGCTGCTTTTCCCAGGAGGGAAGGTAAAAGGAGGCGAACACAGTTTCTATCTGCAAGGGGGGTTTATATTTGAGACAGCTTCCTCACTATCCCATCTTCTTAGGGAGAAAAGCCGGAGCAATGTGGGCTTCAGTAAATGTATTGGGAAGTCCAGCCTAGGTGCGAAGCACATTGCTGGCTTTGGTGCAGCCTATTTGGAAACGTCGCCTGGGAACACAGAGGCCTTACTTTCTTAGAATTTATGAGTAGAGGCAGTGAATGAGTTTGGTTTGTTTACTAGCTTCGAGTCTTTGCTAGGCTAGTAAACCAGATTTTTGACAGACCTCTCTTTGACACTGTCCCTTAAAAATAACCCCCCATCTCACCCCTTTGACTTTGAGGAATCTCAGCTGCACAACCTTTTGAATTCGTATGGCTTCCAGAGTTACATGGATCTACTGGGGTGGTTTGTTTTTTATGTTGCATTCTATCCATCTGTTAAGGGGAAGAGTGTCCATCTGTGGTAATGCAAGTCTGGGCCATCCCAAGACATTTCGCTGCCCGAGGAAAAGCATCAAGCGGTCCTTCATGACTTATAGCTCATAATACTCAAGACTACACCAGGTTATGTTGGCACAAGCGCTTCTCTGGTTTATTGGTGATAAATACACGAATTAGTTAGTCACTGCTGCTTTTGCAAGTGCAGGGCATCAACAGAATATGTGTCCAAACTGGATCTGTTCGAATGGATTGATTTAGGAATTAAGGGACTTCAGTTTGTTTTGTCTAACGTAGGCCTGTTACAGACAGCCAAAATAAAGCTGCTTCGAGTCACAGTGGAGGTATGGTGTTTCAATGATGCATGTGTCCTAAGAGTCCAGAAGCCACACCAAAGCCACGCTCTAGTCCTTAGGGCTGGAGTGTGGCTTTGGTACGACTTCTGGACTCTTAGGACGCATGCATCAATGAAACACCATACCTCCACTGTGACTCGAAGCAGCTTTATTTTGGCTGTCTGTAACAGGCCAATGAGTATTCCTTGCTTAATAAAACCCTATGAAATTCATGGGGTCACCATTAGTGACTTTAACGCACATCCACAATATTAGGTATAAAGGGTACAACACAGAGGAGGAAAAAAGTGAGCACTTTGAAAGTAAACACAGTTGTCGTTAAAAGTATTTTTAACCCATCCTTTGTTTTAAAATGTCAGGGCAGTGCACCAAAAGAGCGGAAAGCAAAGCATTTTAACATGCAATACAAACAAAGGGGTGAAACAAAGCAGCCAACAAATAGACTGCCATAATGCTTTAAAACAGTGATTCCCAAACTTTGGTCCTCTAGGTGTTTTGCACTTCAGCTCCCAGAAGCCTCAGCCACCTTGGCCAACAGACAGGGATTCTGGAAGCTGAAGTCCAAAACACCTGGAGGACCAAAGTTTGGGAATCACTGCTTTAAAATGTCTGTTTTTCTCAGTGGAGTTTTAACCTGGCATTGGGACGATGGTACTTTCAATACCAGTAGAATTTTGATAGCGAAGAATGTAAGAGGATGGAGGAGAGTCTAAAAGCTATGGGAATCCAGTTCCTTTTTGCAAGTATATATATCCTCATAGGTGATTGTATGAGGATGCTTATAAAAATGTTTGCATGAAGTAAAAAAAATAAAGAATGTAACTACTATACAAAGTAGTGGCCAAGTCTAGTCGATGTCTTCGGCTATTTATGTCTCCTTGGTATTTAAGGAAAAGTCTAGATTGCTTTTGTCAAACCACCCCTGAGGCCACATACTAGCTGAATGAGCATTCATTAAATGGGTAGGATCTGTCAACTTAGCAAAATTAGTTGGCTGGCTAAATGGCAGTGTCATCCGCCACAGTTGAGAGAACCTAGTGGAACAGATACATTTCCATACTTGCCAAGCCTTACTGAAGAAGCTAGTTGCAGGGCCTTATCTGTGAAGGCCCCACTCTTGGCTCCTTACACAACATTCTCTTCAGGAAGGCAGACTTATAACAGAGAAGACATCAAAGGTAGGCAATATACATTTGCATCCCTTTTCCAGAGCAGTTTTAACAAGGTCTTATTTCAGATACTTGTACGAATATATATTTTTACTAAAATTGACCGGGAAGAGGCAGATTAAAAAAGCTTTACGTTGAAGGTGGGCAACTTCTGGCTTTTTAAGTGTTGAACTATAGCTTTTATTGTCATTTATTGTTGATTGTTAGAGCTGCTAGGAGCAGCAACTCCAAGAAGGTTGCAGTTTTCCGAACCCTGTTTAAATGCAGTTTTTTGTGGGGGTTAAGAGTGTCCATGGCTCAGTTTCAGCATAACACAGACCATAGTTCTTGGTCCCCAAACTGTATTTTGAGCTTCTAAATGTATAAGGGAAGATCCTCAGTACCAGTTGACTTGATAGTGAAGAACGTTCATAAGAGGATGGAGGAGAGTCTAAAAGCTATGGAAATCCAGTTCCTTTCTCCAAGTATATAGTCGTCCCTTGGATTCGCTGACTTTTTGTTCAAGGTTTTCAATTTCCGCGGACGAGAAGCCGGGAAGGACAAAATGGTGTGCGACTATTAAAAACAATGGGGCTCCAATACTTGTGTTGTTTTCTGATTCATGGGTGTGTGTGTGTCCAGAACGGATCCCCTGCGAATTGGAACGGATGACTGTATATATCCCCATAGATGATTATGTTTGCATGTGGTATTTCCCCCTGTAAAAAATAACTTACGGCTTTCTCGATATTGAACTGCTAACTTACAGCCAAGGCTGTAAGGAGAAGGAAGACACAAAGATAAAAGATTTACAATCTCAGAGACCTCCATCTGTTCAGAAGTCTCTTGTTAACTTTGTAGGAATATGGAGGGGCTGTTTGCCAGCTCCTTAACTTTTGGGCCATACTTAAGTTTTGAATCATATACCTCCTCCCCAACTAATAGGAGGTAATTCATTTCTAGATTTCCCTCCCAGGTTGGTAGCACGATTGAGAGCTGCAAGGGCTGTGGGTCTAGTCCATCGATGTCTTTGCCTTCTCCCCTCCACACCTTTCTTTCTCTTTTCCGCCTTGCATATTCCAACCTGGGCATGGGGGGAACAGGTACCAGAGCTGGGGGTGGGTATGTGTTGAAATTGTCTCCTCCAAAATTGGAGATTCATCAGCAGCCTTGGAAGGAGATTTCATCTTTCCTTTAGCTTTTGGAGCATGGGATTGCACTGGTAGAGCAGCTTGTTGGCCTGTGCTTTTTCTCTGTTCCCAGCACTTGGATTCTAACTGCATGCATTCACTTTTGTCTCCATAGTACAAGCAATCTCTGGAGGAGAGCATGTTCGGTTTGTTTGGACATCTTGCCAAGTGGTGCAAATTACAACTGAAACCATGACTGTCTGCATTTGGCTTTCTGATGGATAGCAATAGCAATACCATTTACATTTCTATACCACTTCATACAGCACTCAGTAGTCTCTAAGCGGTTTACAACATCTAAGCTATTTCCCCCCCCCCCAACAAGCTGGGTACTCATTTTAGTGACCTACAGAAGGATGCCAGGCTTGATGGATTGCAAACCATGCTTTGTTAGTCAAGGCAGCCCACCGAACCACTGTTTTGTTTGAATTCAAAGATATAGCTATGTTAGTCTGTAGAATCAGTACACATCTGCATCTGAAGCAGTACGTAGAGAGATCTCACTGAAAGAAGTTGGCAGCAAGAGCTTTCACAGACTTCTGTCTACTGCTTCAGATGCATTTGTGTTGCTGTTTGGTTTGTTGTTCTTGTATCCCTTCAAGGCCTTTCCAACTTGCGGCGATTCTGTTGCAGGGTTTTCTTGGCCCATTTCTTCAGAGTGGGTTTGCTGTTGCCGTCGTCTGAGGCTGAGAGCGTGCGACTTGTCATCCAGTGGGTTTCCATGCATTTCCATTCCTTTACCTTGGCAGGCGAGTTGCCCGGAAGCAATTCCCTCACCAATTACTCTAGTAGTTGCAAAGCCATAGTGTGGGTGTGTTTTCTAACAGCCATCCCTATATGCCATAATAAGAATAGTGGTGTATGGATGCTAGGAGGAAAAAAAACTGTTTGCAGCTGAGTTTGGTTTTTTTCCTTCCTTTCTTGGATTGACTTCCATTGTAAAATCTCATCCACATGTTTGAAGCTTTGGTTGCTTCTGTTTTTCTTGCGGCTTCTTCTAATATCATTGACTTACATGTCTTTTCACACTCTGAGTTGCATTCCAGAAGCAGACATCTACCCTTCAGTCGCTTGCATCTTCAGGCTGTTTGCGTATGTGTATTCGCTCCATGCTGAGCTGGTTTGGGTGGGATTCCAGGAGATGGATTGACATGAAGGGTTGAAATAGGTGAAGGATGTCCCTGGTTCAAAAGGAGTTGGGAAAGCAAAAAGCTTACATGTTGGGTGTCCTTACACTGCCTGCGTTGATGTGTGACAACTTGACTTATCCTTTCTGATTCGGAAGGAGGCAGATTCCTTAAAAGCATGGTGAATATTTGATATGATTGCTCAGACTTACAGCAGAATTGCCAGAACAGCAGTATTCAACCAAGTTTCACATTTTGCAAACTTAGGAGCCTGTTGGCAGGATCCAGCCAATGTTGAACACTTCTAACAGACCGCTAAACGTCTCCTTTTGATTTGAGAGGTTTAGACGTACGTTGAACTGAATGAGACTGAAAAGCCCTTAATTTTTGCCTGGATCGTGTCCAAATGTTGCCTTATTCAAAAAGTTCGGAAATGTTATATATAAGCCAGTTGCTGCCATAGGGTTCCAGCCTCTTTGTAAAAATACCTGTTTTGTTTTCATTCTTATTCTCGCTCTCTTGCTGAAGCTTATCACTGTCTTTGGGCTTTCGAGTTCATTCACAAGTGTTTAGAGCCAGGGTAGTGAAGTAGTTTGAGTATTTGACTTGGGCTCTGAAGCCCTATAAACCCACTGGCTGACCTTTGACAAGTCACACACTCTCGGCCTTAGAAGAAAGCAATGGCAAAAGTCAGTGTTACATTTTTCTGTTTTGCTTTCAGTGGCATCTCTGTAGCTTAATGTGTGTGTATTGTACTCCTTCGAACAATTTCCGACTTATGGTGAACTTATCATAGGGTTCTCTTGTCCAGATTTGTTCGGGGAGGCGTTGCCTTTGCTTTGCTCTGAGGCTGAGAGAGAGTGACTCGCTTAAGTTCACTCAATGGGTTTCAGTGGCCAAGTATGGATTCGAACCCTGCTCTCCAGAGTCATAATCCAACATTCAAACCACTATGCCATTCTGGCCTGTAGCTTTTTAAAGGCCTGGTTTCCAAGGTCTGGAGTTTGGGGAATGTGATAATTTCTTGTATTGCAAACCACCTAAGTCTTCGCACTTGGAGGTTCAGTGAAATATGAAAATGTATGTTGACTTCCATGCTCAGCATGTGGTACCCGCAGGTATCTTAACTCTCCTTTTTGGGTTATTTCTCTCTACATCGGTTTCATTTTGGGGCCAAAAATCTTAGAAAGCAGAGTGACCTTGGAAGTGTCATTGCCGTCATTCTGGCTTTCTGGTTGCCAAAACAAAACAAAACACACCTTTGTGGTCTCTCCTTTAGGATCCGTCACTTGAACAAGGATTCCGAGCTGAAAAGTTAATGTGGTCGAGTTTAAATAGATTGTGTTTGCTTTCCAGATGCAAAAGTTTACCCGAACTAGTTGACAGGTTGTATTTGTGGCGCTTGTGGAACAGCTCTTCAGTTGAACACACTCTTGTCATCCTGAGCCCTAGACACTTGCAACTTCCCTCCTTGATCAGGGGCTGTGATATTTCACCCAAGATCGGTGTGTGTGTGTGTGTGTGTGTGCGCGCAATAAGGTATTTGAAAGAATAAAAATGTGCAGCGAAAATGTAAATTTATTACAGTGACGGAGTGCCTCCCTGATTCTTGTCATAGCGTTCTAGGTTTCTTTTTAACAAAAGAAAGAGAGCCATTAGGGCTCAAGGGCGGGATATAAATACCTAAACAAACAAACAAACAAACAAATCTCTCCAAAGAGGCTTCTATTAGTCTATGCTTTGCCATGTTCATATGGAATGTTTCTCCTACGTATCGGCCGACATTCTGTTACTCAGTTACAAGGTCATAAACTAGACTTACGACCGCATAACTGTTTCCCATTCACTTTTATGATGGTAGTACCATTGCCACGATTGTAAATGCCTCTGAAACCCACCTCAAAACCCAGTCAGCTATCCTGAGCCATGGAGCTCTATGAACAGGGCACTGCGGGATGCCATGACCAGCCTCTCCAATTGGTGAGTGATATTGGCATGAAGAGTTGGGATAGGACTACCTAGATCAGTGGTTCTCAACCTTGGGCTCTCCTAATGTTTTGGACTTCCAACTCCCAGAAGTCCCAGCCAGCTTGCCCAAATGATCGGGGATTCTGGGAGCTGAAGTCTAAAATGCTTGATGGACCCAATGTTGAGAACCACTGTCCTAGGAGTCGTTGCTGATGGGAATAGCAATAACAAGTGCATTTCTATACTGCTTATCAGTGAACTAACACTCCTTAAGCGGTTTACAATCTGTCAGTCAGTTGCTCCCAACAAAGTTGAGGACTCCATTTTACAGACCCATGGAAGGCTGAGTGGACCTTGGAGCCCTTCTCTAGGATCGACCTTAGGAAGGAGGACCTAGGACCTAAGAAGAAGAAGAACCTAGGAAGGAGCTGGATGCATTGTCCTACAACACTTTGCTTTCCAGAGCTCCAGTGGTTGAGATGGCTGGATGGCTTTTGAGATGGTTTTCCGATCAGAAGATGGACCATAGCTATGATAGTGTAGCTTCTCCTGAGGCAGGTTCTTGGACTTCATGTGTAGACTGCTTACACATTCAGTACTCAGCCCATTGGCCTGCTTTCGATTGGCACTCCCAACTAGTGTTGACCTATTCCATCCATTGTTGAATAGTGAGGCAGCACTTAATGTGAATGTCATTGTGTGAGTCTACTTTAGTTAGGACTACCAGGAGAATTCAGGCTGTTGTGTGTTTGCGATTCATTTAGGGTTCAGTGTGGCCTTATGCATTAGCCCACAAAAGCCCAGTCTACATACAGAGTCAGGATATAATTTCCAGGTGTATACTGAAATTCACATTGCATTTATTGTTTTCATGTTTGTTCCTTGGCTCAGTCCAAAATCCTGGTGTTTGCTCTTCAAAGCCCTTTAATCGTCTAGGATCAGAATACCTTTGGAATCACTTTCTCCCATATGAACCAGAGGAATTGGAGGTCTGGACCTGCGTCTGGGTGCCATAACGGTCCACCAATTGGGCATGAGAAGAGACACTTCTTTCCACCAAACTTAAAACTTTTCCTACTGAGATCCACTAGTATTGTTTCCTATCTGTAGGCAGACCATTACAACCCACTTGTTGCTGTAAATGTATCTTTAAAGGCTGTGCCGTCTGAATTTTGAACACATCTGTTGATGTTTCTTCGGAATACTCTGTGCTTTCAGTATCTTACTGACACCGGCGGGTTTTTTTTAAGTGCTATTCATAGCTATTTTGAGTGTAATTTACAGGAAAATCATGCCTATTTAAATCTTTCACTTAGACATTTGTGAGCTCAAGAGAAATAAAGAAGCGTGTTTTTGTAGAAGCCCTCGCTGCCTAAGCAAGAACAAACTACGAACGCATTGGGGATCCCACCCTCGGCTTGTGAGACTGCTGATTCATTGCAGCGATTTTGAGTGGCTTACTTAATATATCCTTGACTGTGTAGTAACTGAACTTGCCTTAGACCAAATCAGTCCATTGCCCATCGATAGTCCAATGTGGTCTACTTAACAGTGGCATTGTGTTAGGAAGTCTGCCTTTGCTTTTCCACCATCTGATCTTTTCATAACTAGGGATGTGAACTTGGGACCTTCCATGTACGGAGCAGGTGCTTTTCCATTGGGCTGTGAAACTTGTCAGAAAGTCACACAAGCCAGTCCTTTTAGTAGGTATGGAAACATTCCTTTCATTGTGGATTTAACAGTGGTTAACAGTGGCAGTCGGTCTGCACCTATCCATTTTACATCATTAGTATTTGGATATCCCTACAACAAAGTGAAGTTGAAGGCTTTCATGGCCGGCATCCATAGTTTTTTGTGGGTTTTTCGGGCTATGTGGCCATGTTCTAGAAGAGCTTATTCCTGACATTTCGCTAGCATCTGTGGCTGGCATCTTCACATTGGAAGTCAGAACATTTGCTGGAAAGACGTTTGTCTACATGAATCCTTTCTCTTTAACCTGGTTGCCTACTTGCTTGTTCTCAACTTGCTTGTGGGTAAGATGTCACAGCTTCTATGGTTCTGTGGACAACTATTTAGTGGAAGAGACTAGCCTTGTGCGGTTGGCATTGCTTGGTTTTGTGGCTAATGGTAGAGGATAAACTTTGCATCTTTGTGGCTAATGATAGAGCAGTGATGGTGAACCTTTTAGAGGCCGAGTGCCTAAACTGCAACCCAAAATCCACTTATTTATTGCAAAGTGCCATGTCCCTCTGGCTTTCTAGTAACAAGCTCTGGCAAACTCTGTGCAGGGACGATGACACATGTGCTCACAGGGAGGGCTCTGAGTGCCACCTCTGGCACGCGTGCCATAAGTTCGCCATCACTGTGATAGAGTATAAACTTTGCATCTTCGGTTGCTTGGTTTAAGGGGCATAAAAAGGGCAAGACATTTTTTACAAAAGAGACCTGATGGGCATCTGACTTTGGAAAGCAGCTCTTTCATCCCAAAACATTTTTTCCCTCCCTTGCAAATGTGGTTAGCTTGGCTCCGCCGTCCATGTGAGAATAGAGACCAAATCTGTTGCATTTGTATTTCTCTGTTTGGACAGGAGTTTAATATTCTGAGCCAATGGAGGAAATGCATCTCTAGCTGAGTGAGTCTTGCCAGTCTCATAAGAGTCTTGTCAGTCTCATAAGATGTCTTATTCCCCTTTTCTCCTTCTAAGTGGTTGCAGAGCCTGGGGCTGCTCTCTGGAAAAGAAGCAAGGCTGTAGCACACTCTCTCTGTGTACATGAGTGTGTGTGTACATACACGTATTTTTAAGACAAACATTGACTTTCACAACCTTCCTGTCAAGGTGACAGAATGGGAAGTCTTCAGTAGCTGTCCTCACAATCTTTCTCTATAGTGACGGGATGGAACCAGAAAGTCATGGCTCTTGCCAACTTTGCGGTAGAACAACCTTGCTGCTTAATGGACCCGAGCAGGCCTGGTTTTGTGGAGGTTTAACTTGAGTAATACAGCAGTAGTCTCCTTCTCCTCCTCAAAGGTATGTGTGTATGTGGCGTGTTAGCATGTAAAAGTACATTATGATTCCCACTATCTAATGTTCAGGCATGCATGAGTGGCTTAGTAGATATATCCAGTCAAAATGGGGCTACCCTTTATGGGTCAGAATGGGGGAGCCCCCATCTGTAGAGCCATAGCAACAGTATTAAGAACCCCAAAAATGGAGCATGTTGAGCTATGGAATAATGACTGTATCTGGGAGCAATGGTAAATATAGAATAGAATAAGGGATTTCCAAGCTTTTGTCCTCCAAGTGTCCTCCACTCCTGAACCGCTCTTACAGTCAAGATGTTCATCCTAATGTTTAGGTAGAATCTCTTTTCTTGTAATTTGATACCGCCTGCGAATAAACCTAAATGTGAACGTCACGTTTCGAGATTAATTTTGTGCTTGTTTTCCTTATTCACGTTCATGGATCTGATTTGGAAGAAGATGAAGATTTATATCAGGGTGATGTTGTTTTCTTCCTTTCCCGGTGGGTTTCTATATCTCTCTCCTTTAAAAAAAATAATAATGGGGAAGGTGCCAAGTGTATGAAGAGGGGTGGCTAAAGATCCCTTCTTTCCTGCTAACCTTTTTAATGCTGCGATGTCAGGCCGAAGAAAGCAGAAAAGAAGCAAGCGTGAGAGAGAGGCTTCTCTCCGCTTCCCAACTTTCCAAGCAGCAAGCATCTCTGTCTACTAAGCACTCAGCCGTTATCAGCCTGCGGGTAGGTCTGCTAATGACTGATCTAAAACCATCAAATTCATTTATTTGTCACTGCCAGTGACAACCCAGTTAATGATAATAGATTCTGTACCCTTCCCCCCTTCCTTTTCTTTTTTGGCCTGTTGCCTTGCCTGATTCCTTCCCTTCCCTCCCCGCCGCCCCCTGATCTGCTGAGAATCTGTGCTACTGAGAAAATACGGGACTTATTTTTAGCAGGGTTGCTGGAAATAGTGTAACGCAGCATGCGCCTTAGATGTAGCTTATGTGAAGGGAAATGCAATTATGCCTTGCGCTCCCCCTTCCCGCTTTTAATTGAGGCGCCTTGTACAATCTGGAGCATTAGGGTGGTATTATTTTCAGAGCAAGGTATATGGTAGTGTGCTGGGTGAATGGCAGCTGTGGGAAAGACACTTTACATGTGGTAGTTGCAGGTCTGGTTGCTTGTAAACATTGGTATATTCGAGATGTGGTGGCTGATGTGCATGGGGAGGCATCCCAAATAGCAGTGACTGATTCCTGCTTGTGGCAAGAAAAGAATGCATTGGATACCTTAAACTGGATATGAAGATCCTCCCAACATTTTGCAGATGAAAACCAGTATGTTTGCAGCCAGAGTGTGGTCAAGATGGCAAATGTTATTAAATGAAGAAGGACACACAAATTAGGAGAGGCTACAGCAGTTTGCCTTTGCCACAGCCTACTGGGAAGAGCAGGATTCCTTCCCTTCTTGTCCCCAATGTTGAGTTTATCATTATTTACTGTATGTATAACCAGCTCCTCAGCCAGAGTGGCTTACAGATAGTTATACCTTTCTTGGGCTAACCAAAATGCACAATTACATGGTGCAAGCTTTTGAAGTCACACTGGCTACTTCATCAGGCAAACAAGCGAAAGAAATTAAAGATGTAACTAAGACCAGAAACAGAAAATGCAGGCCTATTGCGTTAGTTCCATAGTTTGGGTCTCCTTGGTGTCTTTCCTTTCAGACCTAGTCTTTTAGTGGGAAGGGTAAGGCAATTGTAGTTTCTGCTTTTCATCCTCATCCCTACGTAGATGGTCAGCGAGGGCAGCAAATGGACAGGCAGCTGCGGGATGGAGGCTCTGGACAGCAACACTGTGCTTCCCTTTTAAGGGATGTAGATGATGCTGCGGACATTTGGTTCCAGCCTTTTGAGCATTTGCCAGAAGTCACTGCTTGGAGAAGTAGTTTTTATAAAAGGTTTCTCTAGGTTTCTTTTTCCAGAACATGGCCGCATAGCCCGAAAACATCACCAAAAAACTATAGATCCCGGCCGTGAAAGCCTTTGACTTCATGCCAAAAACTGGCTTCTGACTTTCCTTTCCATGGTTGTCCATCTCTGTATAGTAATCATACCTCTCTTTCTATAAACTACATCTTATGCTTCTTCTATTAATCCACTTGCACTAATTTTCCAAACTGCTTGCAGGATTTTCAAGTACTTGCTCTAGACCCAGAGGCACTATCTGTCTGTTCGTGCTCTGCCTTGGCTTTCTTTCTTTCTAATTTCTGAACTCGTTTGTTAGATTTATACCCTGTTCTTTCTTGAGAAACAAGTTATAATATTAGAACAGAACTCGGCTAATTATCATATTAAAACACAGCTGAATGAAGGATGATTTAAAAAGGCATCAAGAAAGCAATTTAAAAAAACCCACCGAAAGAGAAAATAACAACACCCACCTTTGTTGCTGAAAAAACAACACACATTTGGCAGCCAGTTGCCAAAGGGGACAGTCTTGTGGCCCTTGCAAATTCGCATCCAGAGCACAGCCACTGAGAAGGAATAGGCCATGGAAATGAATACAGGCACTTCTATAGTGAATTGGGGCTAACCGTGTCTTGTTCCAGAACTGGATGTAGTTCTAGGCCTCTCCATGAATACCTTCCTTGCCAGACACTGGCACATATTACAGCGATAGCATACAGCATAATGAAGCATGATACAGCAGAGTAACATCCTAGCAGTTTCACTGATGGAGTCCAGACACTGGCACATGTTACAGCGATAGCATATAGCGTAATGAAGCATGATATAGCAGAGTAACATCCTAGCAGTTTCGCTGATGGAGTCCAGACACTGGCACATGTTACAGCGATAGCATATAGCATAATGAAGCATGATATAGCAGAGTAACATCCTAGCAGTTTCGCTGATGGAGTCCAGACACTGGCACATGTTACAGCGATAGCATGTAGCATAATGAAGCATGATATAGCAGAGTAACATCCTAGCAGTTTCGCTGATGGAGTCCAGCATCACAACCAATAGTAGAACTGGTCCCCCAAACAAATGCTACCAAG
>NC_056532.1:10451285-10487275 GCF_019175285.1 Sceloporus undulatus
ACTGTTCCTTGGCTAGAAACCAAGTTCCCCATCGCTGGAATTTCAAGAGGAGTCCCAGGGTTGGGATGGCACCCTCCAAGGCTAGTGGAAGATGGGCTCCCAGGGATTATAGAGTGCAAAAGCAAACATAGAAAACCAGTGTGTGTAAGTATAACCCATCTGCCTTCCCTCTGACAGCTATGAGAATGCAAGCAGGTAAGCAACAGAAGTAAATTTACTCCCTCAGTGTGTTTTCATCCTTCATATTTTACCTTCATATCCCTTCTCCAAACTGCTAGGCAAAAAGTATCCAACAAGGTCACCAATACAAGTTAACCTTTTCATGTTAACCTTCCATAGTGGTAGAATTCAAAGATATAGCCATGTTAGTCTGTAGGGTCAGTATGTAGAGAGATCTTGTATCACCTTTAAATCTAACTAAAGAAAGAAGTTGGCATCTTTCCTAGACTTCACTCTACTTCCTCAGATGCATAGTCACCAGTCTCAAAGGTGCTACAAGATCCCTCTACATACTGACCTTATATATGCATCTGAGGAAGCAGATGGAAGTCAATGAAAATTCCTGCTGCCGACGTCTTTCTTTAGTTAGTCTCAAAGGAGCTACACGATCTCTCTACATTTTCATGTTAATGTTCAGCCATGAGGCTTCTTTTGGAAGAACTCCAAAACCCATCTGCCTGAAGGTAAGAGGCCCAGCTCACCACAAAATTGGTACGCTTCCCTTGCTACACTCTTGGATGCCTTGTTTGTTTCACTAGGATTGTGTGTAGATGGTTTCAGGACAGGCGGGAACCCCTGAGCCTGCCTTGGACAGCACAGTCCTCTATTTACATTGCCATTCCTACTGCCATTAAACTTGTTGAAAACAGTTCTGTTGTGATATAGTACACGTAGTTTGGGTGAATGTTGAGGAAGAGTGTATCCATTCCTCTGTGTGTGGTTTGATCTGCGCTCCTTATATCCACCCCACAGCATGTTCTCAACGTGTCAGTTTGGTTTGTGAAATGTCCCCTAATGCTTCTGCTGGCAGCCTGTTAAGTTCTTTGTCTACGGCAAGTTTGTCACTTTAAAGCGGGAGAAGATGGCTTTCTTTTTGGCTGAACAAGTGAAGGAAGACAGAGCTGGAGGGGAAAGCAATTAGTAATCCAAGTTCCTTCTCTTCCTGTTGGAAATGCATCCAAAAAGGAATGAGGAGATCCATGCAAGAACAGCCACGGTTTAGAGAAGGGTCTCCTTTTGCACCTGTGCCATGTTATGATTTAGTTGCATTCACATGTGAATAGTCTGTGTTATAGGCTTCCTAGTCTTGAACCTGGACCATACAAAGGAGGAAGAAAAGCAGTGTGGCAGCACCTTTGAGACTTAACTGCTTTTTATTTTAGCATAAACGTTCATGGCTATAAACCTCCTTCAGACGCAGTACTCCATTGGAGTAGATGGTTTTTGAAGTGTACACATGTCTCAACTTGATGGTTTGTGCATTAGACTACAACTCTGGAGACCAGTGTTCGAATCCCTGCTCCGCCATGGGAACCCAGTGGGTGTTTCCATGAGCAAATCATATTCTTTCTCTGAAGGCAATGGCAAACCTCCTCTGAACGAACCCTAGTTCACCTTAGGGTTGCCATAAGTCGGAAACAACTTGAAGGCGCATAACAACAAGGATGTCCAAACAAGGTACAGAAAAGTTGTCCTAAGATGCAGAGGTATATCTTTGTTTAATGCATCTTAGCCTCGTAGTCCAGACTAAGTGTGGATCTTGACCTACTTTTTCTCCAATCAAAGCAGCATCTTCCTTGAACTTGGGTAGATTGACAGTATGGGAAACCTATGAGGTAATGCATTGTTCTGTTCTTTCCCTCCCTACACCCCCATGTTCGGTTTTTCACCCTCCTTTAAGTCCTTAAAATGCACTTTTTCTGTTAGGAATTCTGTCTGCCCTTGGGCAAGGATGACAAGTAAATGCTGCTAGGCGAGCTGTCTTTGTGGCTTTTATGATGCCTAAATAGTGTGCTATTTTTCTTGACTGGGGAGGTCATTATGAAATGAGTTTCCAAACCTTTGCTGTCAATCCAGTTGCATCCAATCTTTTTGCTAAAGCGAGTGGCTTGGCGATCGGCCTGTTTTGAAGGAAAAGCTGGGTGCCATGCACCCGACTACACAATGTTGCGTTCTTGTCTTTTTCAGATGGTGTCGTATTCTTTTGCCTGGTCACATTGAGGACCGGTGCTGTGGTATGTCAGTAGCATTGTGGACTCTGTTCACTGTAGGTTCAGCTTTCTTTGTAGGAGAATTTTTGAGTATTGACTAGTATTGACTTGTAGTCATAAAATGACCCTGAACATTAGGTTGCTTTACAGAAGCACAAGACTCTGGGCATGATGATGATGTTGATGATGATGATGATGATGTTTATTTGTATCCTGCCTTCCTCCCAGTACAGGCATCTCTTGATGACGTTCAGATGCATATGTGGACCCTTGGTTTTCCATAAAGTAGCATATGTTCAGTTGATAGTGGCCCCTGTCTCTGGTACCTGACCTGGGATGGCTTGAGTTGTCATTGCGCGGTGAGTTCGCACGCATCACTTTGCCCTAGGGCGATGTCCTTCAAACTTCTTCCATTCAGCAGGCCTTTCCGTTGGGGCTTTCCGGCCAAGGAACCCCCTCTGTGCTCTGCCAAGGATGCTCACACATGCCTGTATTCTCCTGTGGCTGTGTGTTGCAGCAGAGCTCCATAGCAGTAGGCAAGCTGTCTTTTAGAGAAGCCGGTCTGCCATTGCTGATCGTTCTTATGATTTTATAGCTGTCTTCAAGTATCTGAAGGGCTGTCACGCAGGAGACAGAGCAGACTTATTCTCTGCTGCTCCAGAGAGCTGGGCTGGAACCCAGGAGTGGCAATCGCAAGCAAGCAGATTTTCATTAAAGCTGTGAAGAAATAAGTCTAATGGCACAAGCTGTCGGAGAGACTGCCGTTGAAAGGTAGTCGGCTCCCCTTTGCTGGAGGTATTTAAATCAGTGATGGGACAGACATCTGTTGGGGATGCTGTCCTTGCTTTGTGCATGGTAGTTCATAAGTTAAATAGCAACTTGGAGTAGATGGTCTCCAACGTCCCTTCAAACTCAGTGCTTTTAATGTCACATATGAAAGCCCCAATAAGGAATGTCAGGTTTCCAAAGGGCACAATTTGAAACTTCTTGTTTTGAGGAACCAAACTGGGATTCTGTTGTGTGAACAAGCTTTTAATTTTAATGAGTCTCCCTTACTCAAAATGCTTGGAACCAGAAGTCTTTTGAATCTGAAGGTTTTCAGAGTTTGGAACATTTGCATATATCTTATGAGATAACCTTGGAGGTGAGACCCAAATCTGAACATGAAATACATTTATGTTGTGTATGCACTTTATACACTACACATAGCCTGGAAGCAATATTATACGCAGTCTTCTTGAGAATTTGGTGCATTAAACAAAGTTTGTGTATGTTGAACCATCAGAAATCAAAGGTGTCACCATCACAGCTGCCCATGTAGAAATTGCATATTTTGGAATATTTTGGATTTCCGGATAAGGAAGACTCAACCTGTGTATGTTTGGATAAAGCAAATGGCTTCAGTTGTTGGTACACATATTAAGATTAATGTGTACACTGATAAACACACCCATCACTACTAAACAACCATAAAACGATACCAGGGATGGTAATGTGAGCATCGCTGGAAGAGAAAGTATTACAAAATAAGGGAGAAGGTCCATTGCCACTGACCTGAACATCTGGTGGTAGCATGGAGAAGACCTTCCACTGATCTTACTGTCAGACCATGTCATGTCAGAACTCTTGGACCTTTGGAGATGCCATAGATACAAACTGGATAGGATTCAAAGGTTAAATCACAGCTGCGCTTGGAATTGCATCCGCACATGGACAGGAACCGAGTGAAGTTGCTTTCAGGCTACTAAGATAAGATGTGATGCACAGATTGCAGCCAGAAATCTAGCTGTGAAGTTCTGAAGATCTAGCCACCTACACACTGTGCCTCCAGTTTGGCTGACTCTTTTAAACCTTTTTCGTTTCAACCTCCCACCTTGAACTGCACCCTTGTGGTATCCTTGATCTTTTCCGTTATATATCCTTCAGGATCGGCTTGCCTCTCTTTATCTAGTTGCAGTTAGAAATGGTTGTGGTGCCTTGGCAAGAGAAAGAGAGGGACCTGGCTGCTCCTTCAGGCTGGCTTTATTCTTTCATGAGAGTGAACAAGGACCAGAAGGTAACTTGGAGTATATTCAGGTTGTGAAGAACATGTATGTTTAGTTTCTATATGGAACACACAGCTTAGCTCCTGTGAACTCCTAGTTTGCTTTTGGTTTGGGGGAAAAGACAAAGCCTGCAGTTCTTAATAAAACATTTCTTACTGGGTTTTTGTTTTTTATTAAGCAGATTTTATCAGGGTTGTGGAGCCGGTATGTCAGCCCTCCAACTCTGACTCTGATTCCGACTCCTTCATAAATCGCAAATGAATACTGATTATTGATAATAAATTTATTATAGTGAAATGGTAGCAGAAAGCACTTCCTCGCCCCCATCTGAATCAGGCTAGAAAGAATTTACAAGGCAGTTAATAAAGTTTTTAAAAAGTGAACATTTAACAGAAGCATGGGATGTGCCTTAAAACTCTCTCTCTCTCTCTCTCTCTCTCTCTATATATATATATATATATATATATATATATATAAATTAACAGAACGTAGTACATAAGCTGTCCTCTTCTTACAAACTTTTTACAATTACCAGTGCTATTCTATAACTATATACTCTCCGGTGTATGGTAAATCTCAGATAAAATATTTATCTTATATTGTTATATATATATTTATTTTGGAGTCAGCCCCACAGCCAGGGTTTTATTGGAGCTAGCATTTCCCCCTAGCATTCTCCTCTCTCAGAAACTGAGGAATGTATTATACTTTGCTAAATATGTGCAGTGCAAAGAAAAAGTCAAAAACGCTGCACAAGGCCATCTCTGATTGTGTATCTTTTGGGCAAAAAATTTTGGCACTTGAGTGGTATATACACAACTTGGAAAGCCCTAGACCGTTGAAGGGACTGTGTAGTTTGCCTGTGAAAAATCCAGAGTGAACTACACACAGTTACACACTTTGTGCAACAAACCAGTTTAAAGGAACAACTCAGAAAACAGCCCCAGGAAGCTGCAATCTTCGGCTGTCTCTCTGTTGTCTCAGAAACTCCCGTAAGCAGTTTCTTCCGTTATCCTCCTTTCCCCCATTTATGAGGTTTTATACAGATGTTTACTTACAGGTCTATCCTGAGGTGTCTTTTCATTTAAAACAATGACAAGATAAAGTTTATTGGCTTTATATCCCACTTTGCCCCTGTAGATGGGACTCAAGGCGACTCATTGTAATATTATACAAAATATGAATAACGTTCAAACCCAAAATGAGATCGGTTACTTTGCAATTCACTGAGAATCATAGAGCTGGAAGAGATCCCAAGGGCCATGCACTCCAATCCCTTGCCATGCAGGAATACATAATCAAAGCACTCACAACAGATGGCCATCCAGCCTCTTGTTTGGAAACCTCCAAAGAAACAGAGTGTGCTACAATCTGAGGGAGTGTGTTCCACTTTTGCACAGCTCTTACCTTCAGGAATCTCTTTGTAATGTTTAGGTGGAACCTCTTTTTCTGTTGTTTGACTCCACTGCTTTGTGTCTTAGTCTCTGGAGCAGCAGAAAATAAGCTTGCTCCTTCTTCCCTATGACATCTTTTCAAATATTTAAACATCACTATCATGTCCCCTCTTAACCTCCTCTTCCCCAGGCTAAACATACCCACCTTTCTCAGCCGCTCCTCTTAGGGCTTGAGGTTTCCAGACCTTCCACCATCTTGGTCAGCCTTCTCAAGACACTCTCCAGCTTGTCAATATCCCTCTTGAACTTTAATGCCCAGAACTGGACACAGTATTCCAAGTGAGGACTGAGCATAGCGACACTATTACTTCCCTCAGTCTGGACACTACGCTCCTATTGATGCAACCTATTGGCTTTTTAAGCGGAGGCATCACAATTTTGTCTAGTGACTCCTAGATGCCCTTCGCATTGCGCTGTTGTCCCCATCCTATCCCTGAGCCTTTTGTGTGGTTATTTTTCCCGTCTAAGTGTAGTACCTCACTTTCCTCCCTGTCGAAATTCATTTTCTTAGTTAGGGCCCAGTTCTCTAATCCAGGGGTTCCCAAACTTTTTGACTTGTGGAGAGCCCTCGGAGCACAGTCTGTGTCCACCTTTGCTTTCTGCATGTTCTTGGGACCTGTTTTTTTTTCAACGTGGCATTTTTGGGGAGGAAATGGAGAATGCCCAGTTTTCTTTTTGACTATTCCAGTGTGCAAAACAGATAGTTCTTGGTTTTTGATGGGGGGGGTCAACAGCAAAGCCCACGTAGGCGTGCCCAGAGGGCTGGGTCTGTCCCTGGCGCTGGCGTGACAATGGCTGAAAAGATGCAGCTATATAAATGCTTCCTGCCTAATTGCCCAGCTGCAGAGTGTATTCTGCAATTTTACACTGAAGTTTGTCTCTGGAATGTCTCTCTCTTACCCTTTGTCTGCTGAAAAACAAAAACAAACCACATTTCTCCCCGTCGTCCCTGCAGGGAACTGCGGAGCCAGAGTGAGCCTCTTTTGTAACACAGGAAAGATCAAAGCACATTGTGCTCTTTCGTAATGTTCATAAAACTGTTTGGCAGGTGCAGCTCTCCTCTTCTTGTTGTGGGTCTCTCTCTCACAAACTCGCACACATAACCACACACACTTCAGTTGAGCCTCCTCCCCGTTTTCTTTTTTCTTTTTAATAGCCTGTGGCACCTGCTTCCTTTTATAACCTTTTGGTTCACACCGAGCGGGAATTACTGGAAAGCGAAGGAGGCGCATGCACACAGGGAGATAAGAAAAGCCATGAAAAATTGCAGCGAGTCTCTGTATTCTTGTTCAAGTATGAAACTTGATTGGATCTATCTTGACCGCCTCTTTTCTTTCACCTGCCCTATTTAGGCAAAAGTGGCCTTGTTCAGAGGAATGACCACAGAATATAGAGACCATGTGCAAGAAAGTCCTAGGTTCAATCTCTGCTAAGTAGAAAGTCTTATGTTAGCGGTATATTTATAAAGGTCAAGGTAGTCCCTTGACATGAATGTCTAGTTGGAACAGACTGTAGGTGTGGTGCTCATCTCCATTACTAAACCAAAGAGCCAGCGTTGTCTGAAGATAACTCCAGTGGTCAGGTGGCCAGCATGACTGCACCAAACGCTGTTACCTTCCCACCAAAGTGGTACCTATTTATCTACTTGCATTTGCCTACTTTCAAACTGGCAGGTTGGCAGAAGACACTTGGGCCTTGAATTGCCAACCTTCTGGTCTTCCGATCGTCAGAATTGGCGTCTTAACCACTAAGCCGCCACATCCTTTTTTTTAGAGTACAGGAGACTCTTCCTATCTGTGGGTGTTCAGTTCATGGGCTCCCAAGCATGGGAAAAATGTGGACTGTTGCACCCCGTATTATTCAATGGGTGATGAAGTGTGCGCATCTGTGTCAGCACAGCCACATGCATGCACCACCACTGAATAATATGGAGCATGGCCATTCGTGGGAGGTTGAAGCTGTGAATCACTGTATTTATACTCCATGCTTTAGCCCCCAAGGTTCTCAGTTACAAATCAATAATTGGATAGTTACTTGTCTTACAATCTAAAAACACTCATGGAAAATAGGATTGCAGTGTGAGAGGGGATTAAACCCCGCAGTTCATAGAATCGTACAGTTGGAAGAGGCCACAAGGGCCATCCAGTCCAACCCCCTGCCATGCAGGAACTCACAATCAGGTGTTGGCTATTCTTCTCTCCCTCAGAGGCCAGAGCAATGGCAGTTGCGACATGGAGGGTAATGTGGTGCGATGGTTCAAGTGTTACGTGAGGGCCATGTTCTAATCCTTCACTCTGCCATGAAACTGAGCACTGCAGAAATAATACAGTTGGACTCTACTTTAACTGCTATGGTTTAGTGGAGGGTCATGCACTTTCTTGCATGAAGGAAGCTGACCGTTTTCCTCGTACAGCTTATAATTAAGTATTGTAAGTATTTCTATCCTCCATTTGCTTCACAGTAATAGAATTGTATAAAAGCTGTTTACCAAGAGTCTAGGACGGCCTTTAAACCTAGATGAAGTTCTGACTTCAGGACCTCATTCAGGCCTCCTTTGTCTTTCTGGGGATCTTGGGGGGCCTTGGTGGGTCTTCCCACCCACCCACCCCAGCCTTGCCTGAGGGATGTTTGCTATACTGGGATGTAACCATACACTCATCTTATATGTAGAAATGCAATTGGTAGTATAATCCTTGGTACATCCATCTGCAGCAAAGTTGACCAGGTAAAGACCCAACACACACCTCTGGGTTAACCATGTACTTGGTGGACCTATTTGTGTTTTCTATATGTGTACCTATTTTATTTATGCATTTAATTTATAGCTTGATTTTATCATTGTATAGTATTGAAGGCATTAGGGGATCTGTGTGTATGCCTGCAAGTCTCCGGTGGTTTCATAGTTTTCATAGGGTCTACTTGGGCCTCCAAAATAAGCCTACAGCACCTAGTATTTTTGGTGGTCGCTCACCCAAGTTCTAACCAGTTTGTATTCATTTAAAGTGGTTTTAAACACTTGTATCTTTTATTATTATTATTTCTGTCTTCTCGGTCCAAGCTTTCCTTGGAGTGTGATCTAGATCTGCCCATTAGGAGCCCGGAGAAGAAGAGCTTTGCTAATTCCCGTTCCCTCCTGCATAATAAATCTGATACTAAAATTAGTGCTGGTCTCCCTAGGCCATAATTCTTTGCCGAGATTATGGAGAATTGAGTGTCGGGATGATTTATAGTTTTTCAGTGGCTTCCCGTTTATAACCTTGAGTACCCAGGTTCCCGGCCTTAATGTCTCCCCAACCTCTCCGTCTTCTTTCCCCGTCTTCTCTTCTTTGTCCTTGCTCTCTCTCTCTCTCTTCCCCCTTCCATCCCATACCTCTTGTTTTGGGGGAAACACTTTAGTCATCTTCTGTATTTCCCCTCCCTGTTTAAGCCTCTGTCACTGCGGGCAGACGACTTCCTTGGGAGCGCTTCTGAAGGTTTTGTAATTGAGTCTTTTACCACGGCGACAGGATATTATTAACCTTCGCTAAAGCAATTTATTTCATACTCCTTTGTGGGGCTCAGATCCCCCCTCTCCTTCTCTTCCCCCCAAACAAGAAAATACATACTTGGAAACTGGTTTTACAAATGGGAATAACCAGACCTGAAGCATTACATTAGCTCTCTCTCTGTATATTTTTGAAATTTGCATGGAAGGGGAAAAAAAGAAGTGCCTCTTGTCTGTTTAAAACAACTCTCCCCAGTCCCTTTAAAAGTATTTTTCGTGCATGTATGCTTCGGAGGGGAAGAAAAGTAGCTCATAAAAGAGTCACATTTCATTTGATGTTTTAATATCCCGGGCTACTTGAATCAAATGCACCATCTTGTTTTCATCTCCTCCGTTGCTTTTAAATCTCAGCTTTTGAAAGCTGATGGGTTGCAGGGCAGGGAAGAGGCGGAAGAAGGGGGGAAACCCCAGTGTGGTCCAGTGTAGAGAAATTGAAAGAGACATAGGAGACCTCTGTTCAAATCCCAGCTCGGTTTGGGACGCGGTGGGTGGCCTCTGCTTGGCGATGCTCTTGGTTTCCTTTGCTCTAGAGCTGCAGGTAGTTTTCATGAGCCGAGGGAGTGCAGCAACATGCCTGGAGATTGCAATTGAGTGCTTTCAAATGTCGAAGGGATCTAGAAATTAATAGTAACCATGGGTTCAAGGCCTGTCTTCCACAATCACTGTTTTGGGAAAAGAGCAGGAAGATCTTGTTTCAAAGGGGTCCTTTTTGGGGGAGTGAGGAAAGCAAGTATTTCTCTACCCCCTTGTTATGTTTCAGTCTGTTTTCTTTGTTCTGCATACTGACTCTTATTATAAATGTGCCTGTCTACTGATGCACACTTAACTACTGTACTATATATACTCGACTTCATGTATAAGACGAGGACAAGTTTTGGGGCCAAAATTGCGGATTTTGATATGACCTGTGGATAACTCGAGGGTGAAACTTAGGGCCATATAGCAAAGAATATATATAAAGGACGAAGCAAAGCAATACAATGTCAGAACACTTACAAAATTCCAGCAGACATAGCTCTTTGGGTTCATTCTTAAGGCTGGATGGATGAGAGAATAGAGGGGATTGGTGCTTCCAGGGTAGAGTATACTCTTGCCTTTTACCAGGGGATAGTTCTTTCTTTCAAACAAGAATTAAGATACATTGACCCATGGATAAGTTGACTCAGGTTTTTTGGGGGTCAACTTTTTGACCTGAATTTCTAGACTTATACATGAGTATATAAATTAAATTGAGTGTGTGTGAGAGTGTGTTTGTGTGAATGAGAAAGAGAAGGAGGATAGGGAGCTTGACTTTTGTATATTAATACTGCTAATAATTGGTAAAAGGCTATTGATCCCCTGGACCATATTGAAGCCTAACTCTTTATCAGCTCAAGCCTAAGGATCAAGAGTGATGAATTTTGTGCTCAGACCTGGGTCCCTTCTCCAAGATCATCTCATTACGTACTGAGATGCAAATCCAGGTATACTCATCACTTCATATTTGTGACTTTGATATTTGTGGATTTGATTATTCACGGATTTGATTAATATGTTCTTTCTAGGAATATCTAGCTCCACTGCAACTCTATGGTCAACTTTAACTAAAAGTTGCACTGAAAGACCTAGAAATTCCTAGAGAGAATACTCTACTAGGTTTGTGTAGCTTCTCCAGCGCAGTTCCATGTCTGTCAGAAGTTGACTACAGAGTTGCACTGGAGGACCTAGAGGCCTGTTACAGACTGCCAAAATAAAGCTACTTCGGGTCTCTTTGGAGGTATGCTATTTAAATGATGCATGGGTCCGAAGAGTCTGGAGGTTGCGCCAAAGCCACACTCCATTCCTAAGCACTGGAGTGCAGATTTGGTGCAGCTTCTGGATTCTTAGGATGCATGCATCATTTAAACAGCATACCTCCGAAGAGACCCCAAGCAGCTTTATTTTGGCAGTCTGTAACAGGCCAGAGATTCCTAGAGAGGTGTCCTTTCAATGGTGTTTTTGTTCTTTGTGGTTTTTCCATATTCACGGGGGACTTGTGTCCCTAACCCTAGCAGATATGGAGGGACAAGTTTATTTCAAAATCCATTAAAAAAGCAGAAATCTAAAATAGTTCTGGTCCCAATACTCAGTCAGTATTGATGGTCATGGGACTTGTTTCTTACCTTGATTCCCTGGAGCCACCTATTATTCCAGCCAATTTTCTATGCCCTTTCAGACAAGTTTTATAATAGAAAAGAATGTACATATTATATTAAGACAGATACGTCCTAATATTTCAGCATGCAGGTCCTTGACAGGGGAAGGTTATCAGATCCTCTTTGAAATATTTATTGTGTTTGGTTTCCACCTTGGAGAAGTAAGTATGTGTGTGATTAAAAATGCTTTTTGAATTGCTTATACTGTTGTAATGTTCCTTGTAGTCTCCGAAATGCTTGTTGGATGCATTAGCTGGTCTCCGGGTCTCTCTGTAATGAGACAGTGTTGTATCGGCAAGATGAAAAACGAAAATGGCTCTTTTTTTAAAAGAGCGTACCTTAATTTATTATGGTTGCAAGATGAAGTTCGGTAAATTAAGGAACATTATAGAGCACAGTGCCCTGTACCTACAGCTCTTGGCTGTTCCAAAGTAAGAAACATTTTTGTTCTATCTGTTGATGATTAAGGCGGCATTTCAACATCAGTCTAGCAGACAAGTGCTCTCTGGACAGTCTTCTGTCGCACCTGTTTTGGAGACGTTCCCAAGGTATATCCACACTGCAGAAATAAAGCAGTTTGACACCACTTTAACTGTCATGACTCTATCTTACAGACTCTTGAGGTTTGTAGTGTGTTGAGGATCAGAGCTCTTCGACAGACCAGGATGGATCCATGACAGTGAAAGTTAAAAGGCTGTATTTCTGCAACATGCCAGGTCTCTTTTGTTTTGTGAGGCCGCCAGCACTCATTGGCAGAGGAGGCCAAAGACCTTGAAAAACTACAAATCCCAGCATTCTGCACAGCACTTAAAACTGGTGTCAGACTGCATTATTTCTGCAGTGTAGATGCACCCTTGGTTCTCTACATCCACTGATTATATATAAAAGCAAAAAAATGAAGTTTGCACTAAGAGGGCAAAGTAGATTTTAGACGCAGGTAAAACTGGCTAGAGTTCAGCAAGGGAGAAGCAAACATAACATTCCTATTAACATTGCCGCCTAAATGCATTTTCTCCGAAGAAGTCCTATTAATTCTGATGGAGATGACCTTTCATAGAAGCACGCTGGTGACTGCGGACTTACAACTGAGGCATACGTCGGGGTTTAAAGCAATTCGTACGTCGTAGCAAGTTTTGCCTTTTCCTGCAAATAGCTACAGAGGTGTGGGGAAACGTAGGGGCAAGTTTTGTATACAAAACACTATGGATCTAAGGAAGTTAGATTTCCAGTTTGGCAAAAAGAAGAATCTATATTTGGTTTCTAGATGCACATGAGTGTTGAGGTGAGGCAAGGCACTACCTGCCTTTCCGTGTTAGTTTATTCCAAAGACAATTGTGTTTTCCCCCCCTAATACATCTCTTTTTACCCACATAGTTATTTTAAACTAGTACAAGCTAGGCTTTTGCAGGCAGAGAAGAGCTCTTGGCAATCCTCATGGAAGAAAAGGAGCTACATGGTCAGTGACCCTTGGTATGTGTGGAAGGAGGGAGAGTATTACAAGTATGAAGTCGAAGGCTTTCATTTCTGGCATCCATAGTTTTTTGTGGGTTTTTCAGGCTCTGTGGCTTATTCCTGATGTTTCTCTGAAGATACCAACCATGGCTGCTGGTGAAACGTCACAAATAAATTCTCCCAGAGCCTGAAAAACCCACAAAAAACTATTACATTACCATTTTCAACTGAGAAAGTAATTTAATTACTTCTAAATTTGTATGCAAGGTGGGAATTTTAACTGTGGCCTGATACAGACGGGCCAAAATAAAGCTGCTTCAGGTCACTTTGGAGGTATGCTGTTTAAATGATACACGCGTCCTAAGAGTCCAGAAGCCGCACCAAAACCACGCTCCAGTCCTAAGGACTGGAGTGCAGCTTTGGTGCAGCTTCCAGACTCTTAGGACGCATGCATCATTGAAGCACCATACCTCCAAAGTGACCTGAAGCAGCTTTATTTTGGCCTGTCTGTATAGGGCCCGTGTTTACTTTAATTGTTTTAAAGCGCCTTGAGTTACTGGGGGTAAAGTGGGATATAAATCATGATCATGATCGTGTCTTAATCTACGTTTGTGTGCGTTTGCTTTAACTTTAAAATAAACTTCATTGACATACCAGTTTACAAACAAGACAGACATATATTTGCATAGAGAGATCTTGTAGCACCTTTGAGACTAACTGAAAAGAAAGAAATTGGCAGCGTGAGCTTTCCTAGACTTCAGTCTACTTCCTCAGGTGCATATTTACGTAGTAAAACAAGATAGAACTGAATGCAAAAAAGGAAAAGAAATCCATACATAAAAGCCCCCCTGACTTTCCGCACCACTCTTAAACTATAAAATCCATGTGTGTTTTAATCTATGCTGGAACAGAACAAAAAAACTGGAAAGCATGCATTCACAGTAGAAGAGTTAGAGGAAATCTATGTTGGTCATTGCCTTGAGTCTTGGGGAGGGACGGGTAAGAAATGATGATGATGATGAAAATAATAGTAGTAATAGTAATCATCATCATCATCATCATCTGGACCTAGGTCCTGCTTAACTTCCAAAATCAGATGAGATGCCTTGTATAATTGTCTCTTGTATAATTTCTGGCAGTTACCCGTGTCGGCTGGAGCTTATTTTCACCCTTGGTCTCCAGAAAAGCCGGTTTGGATTTGACCCAGGTCAACCCAGAGGAAAGAGATTGACTGACGGTATTCTCAATCTCAAATAACGATACGACTGAATAAAACATTTTCAAACTTTGTAAAATGTTTTCACGTTTCTCTGGGATCTGTTTGGATTCCCTTTCCGGCTTTTTAGAGCTTGCATGCTTGCTCTTCTTTTTTCTCTTTTTGAAAGAAAAGAGTGCTATCCCCTAGTCTATTTAAAAACCTCCAAAGTATATTTTAAAAGGGGAAGGGGGGTAGACAGTAGTATGTATAGTAATACTCTGCAACAAAAGTTTCCTCTCACCCTCGACTGCTTTCTCTGCTCAAACAAGCCAGCCTTCCCAGCTTAATTAAAACATATAGTAAAAAGTGGTCTTTGAAACTGAAAAACCTTTTTCCTTCTTCTTTAGGGTTTTTTATTTGCTTCCACAGGGCTTTTTTTTGCCACCATAGAGATAAAAAGAAGCTCAAAATTGGACTCTCTCCCCACAGTTGTATGTTTGCTTCCAAGGGGATGTGGTCACAGGTAACAAGTGCATTGAAATGGGCAGCGACCCTTCAGCATTTGTGGAGGTGGGAGTTAAAAGCTCTTTTTTCACATGCGGGTGGACAGGCCACAGATGGACTTAAACCCCTGTGCTGCAAGAACGGTAGGGCCTTCAGATTTGGTTTCCTTTTGACATCAAGATGCGCTTCCATGGTATTATGAAGCAATCAACCCCTTCTTCCTATTTCCATATATAGCTTCTCTGAAGATGCCAGCCACAGATGCTGGCGAAACGTCAGGAGGAAACTCTTCTAGAACATGGCCACAGAGCCCAAAACCTCCCCCAAAAAACTATGGATGCCGGCCATGAAAGCCTTCAACTCCACATTTCTCTGAAGATGCCAGCCACAGATGCTGGCGAAACGTCAGGAAGAAACTCTTCTAGAACATGGCCACATAGCCTGAAAACCTCACCAAAAACAACCCTTCTTCCCCTCCAAAAAGACCCCATTAAATTACAGAGGAATAATTTAGAATGGTGCTATGAGGATCATACTTGGATACCCAGATCCATGCCGGAGACGTTAAAATGCAGTTCGCAAAGGGATCTTGCAGCACCTTATTATTTATTGTTATTTTATTTTCTTATATCCTGCCTTTCTCCCAATATAGGGACTCAAGGTGGCGAACTTTCAGACTAACTGTGGTTAAGAAGAATTCAAAGATATAGCGGTGTTAGTCTGTAGAATCAGTAGGTAGAGAGATCTTGTAGCACCTTTGAGATTAACTAAAAGAAAGAAAGGGGCAGTATGAGCTTTTGTAGACTTCAGACTGCTTCCTCAGATGCATTTGGTGGAGTGGAAGGCAGGTACAAACAGACACACACACACACACACACACACACACACACACACACGCCATTGGTATATATATTAAACTTGCAACTTCATTTCCATCCACAAAGGATTTGTAATTTGAATTGACACCCTCACATACCAATGGCATGTACATGCCTGTACCTGGCTTCCATTCCACCAAATGCATCTGAGGAAGTAGACTGAAGTCTAGGAAACTTCATGCTGCCAATTTCTTTCACTACAAGATCTCCCTACGTACTGTGCTTAAGAAGTTGTAGCATGAGCTTTTGTAGGCTTGGTCTACTTCCTCAAGTGCTCCAAGTCTACAAAAAAGCTCATGCGACAACTTTCTTGGCACAGTTAGTCTCACAGGTGCTGCTGCAAGATCCTTTGGCATACTGATATTCCAGTCTAATAATAATAATAATAATAATAATAATAATAATAATAATAATAATAATAATGTTTATTTATGTACCGCTTTTCCAAATTAGATCAAAGCGGTGTACAACAGGAAGTACAATACAAAGTCAAAATAAAACATAACAGGTTTCTCTCCCCCTCAAGATGGTGGTCGGAAGAAGGGCTCTTAGTCTTTCAGGCCAGGCCTCTCTCCCCCTCAAGATGGTGGTCAGAAGGAGGGCTCTTAGTCTTTCAGGCCAGGCCTCTCTCCCCCTCAAGATGGTGGTCAGAAGGAGGGCTAACATGGCTATGTCTCTCAATTCTGAAATGGTAGTTGTGAGGGCAAGGGGGGGCAAGGTCTGTCAGATAGTACCAGCTAACATCCGCCTCTCTGTGCAGCTACAGTCTAGAAACAATGCAGTTTGACACCACTTTACCTGTCATGGCTCCAACCTACAGAATGCTGGGGTTTGTAGCTTTGTGAAGCGTAAGCACTCTTTGGCAGAGAAGCTAAAGATCTTGTAAAACTACAAATCCTAGGTTGGAGCTGCAGCACATAAAAGGGGTGTCGAGCTGCATTATTACTACAGTGTAGATGCACCCTCTGACTTCTCATATTCCCCAGCTCAGTTTAAACGTCATGGCAAAAACCACAGCCGAGTGGGAAGTAAGTTTTTTTGTGATCGGCTGCCAAACTGAAGCCAGAATTCTTGGTTTGTGTTGGGAGTTGGAAACCACCGCTTACGTTAACCATAGTTGACGCGATGTCTGAGTTAATAAGCCACAGTTATGGACTTCAACCAGAACAGGGGAGGCGGGAGTTGCGCAGCTGTCCAGACGTTGTTGAAATGCAACTTTCAGCATTCCTTACCTGCTGGAGGTTGCGGTTCAACATCTGGCGCGCTGCATAGTTCCCATACTTGACCTAGAGACGGTGACACTGACTGGGCAGAAAACAGAAGCACAGGAGGTGCTCCGGACAACGTTTTTATTGCTGTACAGTTGTAGATCCCAGTTGTGATTTAGCTTCTAAAGCAGGGATGGAAAACCTTTTTTTAGTGTTGATTCATTTGGGTCATTTGGGTTGTGGTGCTAGAACTGCAAGTCAGAAAAAACAAAAGTAGGCAGAGTTTATGAGATTGTATAGGTCTTTTTCTGTGTGTGTGTGTGTGTGTGTGTGTGTGTGTGTATATATATAAACAAAATGCAAGCAAAATTGACTACTTAGTATATTAGCCAGGTGGCCAATGTGGGGGCTGCATTAAAACAATTTATGTATTACATTTATTTGTATCCCGCTCTTTCCCCAGGACTGGGATTCAAAACAAGCAACATGTTCTCTAGCCCACTTTCAACCTTTGGTTAGTGCAAGCCATAGTTTGCCATGATGTAAGAACTGAGACAGTGACAAAAGTTCCTAACATTTTCAAGAGGCTGAATAGATTTGCAAAGGCTTCTCTGACTCCTGGTGCATTGCAAAAAAAAAAGCTTAATTGGTTTTCAAAATAAGTGGGTTATACTTTTTGTGCAGTATCCCCTCTGGAAGTGAAGGGATTAGCAAACTATAAATATAAAGTATGTGCTAAAATTCCTGTGATAGTTTCAGAGAAGCAGCCACACAGAATGGAAATGATTTTTCCTCCCTCTCCCCTTTCATTGCACAAGTTTAAAAAGGTACAGATTTCTGGCAGGCTGTTGCATTTCAAGCTAGAAAATGCCTCCAGTTGCGCACACATGTTTTTTTTTTTTAACGGTGTGATATCTTGTTTTGAGGTTTTGAAGACAAGGTAGAATTGCGGCACGACTACATTCAAGGAAGAATGAGGCGAGGATTGCAAGTGGATACTGACTCGGTGGCACTTGGTTTCAAAGTAATGGCATTTACGTTTCTATATGGCTTCATACCGAACCAAGCAGTCTCTAACTGGTTTACAACATGGTTTCATGGTCTTGTACATGAGCCTTCCTGAAATTTGTGATCCTCAGAGAAGGCTCTGTTGTGTGGGTCAAGTCCTCATAAGCTTAAGTTGGCATGCACATCTAATGGCTTTCACTGTAGTAGTATCCGAACTGTGGAACTCACCGCCAGAGGAAACCAGGCTGGCTCTATCTATTCTGAGCTTCTGCTGGACATCTAAAACAGTACTGTTCCACATGGCCTTTCATGTTTGAACTTGCTTGTGTGATAAGCAATACATGCTGAAGTTCCCTCTTCATTCAAAGATAGAAGTTTCCATCTCTAGCTTCCAGTCTGACAACCCTATATCTCCTATGCTCTTCATTTGTGTTTAAATCATATGGGCTAGTCCTCATTGTGTGATAGACATGTGGAATTGATCCCATATCAGTAGACCCCTCTTTCTACCCTCAAGGCACTAGATCCCATCATATCTTGAAGGCTAGCTGGTTAGTATTCAGATGGGAGATCGCCAACTTGCTGTAGGATATATTTCAGAGGAAGGACCTGGCAAAACCATCTCTTTGACCATTCCTTGCCTAAGAAAACCTTGTGACATTCATGGGGTCACCATAAATCAGCGGGTGACTTGAAGGCACGTAATAACACAATATTGGTATTACTGCCACAGTTCAGAATTTCTTAAAGGCACCAGAACTCATCTGATCTTGGAAGCTAAGCAGAGTCAGCCCTGGTTAGTACTTGGATGGAAGACCACCAACGAAAACCAGGTGCTGTACATTATATTTCATTGGAAGGGCCTGGCAAAACCAGCTCTTGAATATTCCTTGCCTTGGAAAACCCTATGAAATTAATGCGTTTTCTTCTAGAATATGACCACGTAGCCTGAAAAAACCCCCCCAAAAACTATGGATGCCGGCCATGAAAGCCTTCAACTTCACATTCGCCATAAATTGACAGGCAGCTTCAATGCACATAAACACACCTAAGATATAGCTGTGTTAGTCTGTAGATCGGTATGTAGAGAGATATTGTAGCACCTTTGAGACTCATGGAAAGAATGAAGTTGGCAGCATGACCTAACCACCGTAAAGGCACCAGGTCCCATCTGATCTTGGAAGCTAAGCAGGGGTAGCCCTGAGTAGCACATGGATGGGACACTGCCAAGGGATACCATGTGCTCTACCCTGCATTTCAGCACTTCTGAGTTTTCTTTGTTTAAGGAAACCTTATCAAATCCATGGGGTTGCCATAAGTCGACAGGAAGGCTCAGACATATTGTGGCAGCCCCGCGTTCGAGGGCATAATTTGCTTCTCCCTCTTCCAGAAGTCAGCTCTGTTGTGCTGTACTTTTGCCCTTGTCCTTTTTCCCTTGAATGTTGCTAATAAGGCCTGCTTGCCTAAATCAGTGTCTTTCAGAATCATTGATTTGCTAATTGCTGATAATCAAGTCTTTGCTGCCCACTCCGCACTGAGAGGGCACTTGTTTTAGGAATTAGAGGAGAGAGATTGCACAAGGGTTGTGCTCTGCGCGGCGGCGGCGCTGCTGCTGCTGCTGCGTGAGAGAGAAAGAGCATTAATTCCCCTTTTAAAGCTCCGGTTTATTTGAGGTAGCTGCGTTTTTTCTGGCTTCCATCAACAAGAGGCTATTATGCTGCTGACCTTTCCCGCCAAAAGGAAAGGCAAAGCTTGAAAGTTGAGATGGGCTGGGCAGAGGGAGAGAGAGATGACCCGAAATTCCTCACTGTCTATCCTGGGTATCCGGTGACTCTCCTCTACCAGTTTTAGATGAGGCCGGCAATATAGTTAAATGCTTACTACAGGTTGAGTCTCCCTTACCCGGAACTGCTTGGGACCATGGAATACTGTATATACTCAAGTATAAGTCAACCTTATGTATAAGTTGGGGGCAGGTTTCTAGACTTATAAATGGGTATATACAGTAATACAGTAGGCCCTTGGTATCTGCTGGGGTTTGGTTCCAGGGGCCTCCATGGATATCAAAATCCATGGATGCTCCGCTGCCATTCTATACAGTTGCATAATAAAATGGTGCTCTTGATATAAAATAGCAGAACCAAGGTTTGCTTTTTGGGAATTGGGTATATATTTCTGGAGCATTTTCAATAAAGGGTTCGCAGATAAAGAGGGCCAAGTATATTAACAGGAATTGAAGACATAGCCATGTTAGTCTGCAGATTAGAATCAGTATGTCGAGAGATCTTGTAACACCTTTGAGACTCACTGAAAGAAATTGGCAGCATGAGCTTTCATAGACCTCAGTCTACCTCCTCAGATGCATGTTGTTGTTGCTATTCAAAGATATAGCCATGTTAGTCTGTAGAATCAGTATGTAGAGCGATCTTGTAGCACCTTTGAGACTCACTGAAAGAAAGACATTGGCAGCATGTATTTTCATAGCCTTAAGTCTACTTCCTCAGATGCACTGAAGTCTATGAAAGCTCATACTGCCAACTTCTTTGTTTCAGTGAGTCTCAAAGGTGCTACAAGATCGCTCTACCTAGTGATTCTGCAGACTAACATATCTTTGAATTGTCCTTCTCAGTTAGCTCAGGCAAAAGGAAACCACTGCATTCTCTCCTAGCTTCTGTGTTGTTTCTCATTAATAGTGTTTGCTCTCTTGCCCAGATATTGCTTGGCCATTGCATGTCCTGGCTTTGAGATGTGAATTGTTGGAGGGCATGAAGAAGGGAGTTGTTGTTGTTGATGTCACTACCTTGCATAAAGGAGGCCAGAACTGAAAGACGCCTGTGTTTCCTTGCTGTGCAATCCGATCCATGTTAACATGGAAACCAAGCCCCAGTGTGTTTAGTGGGACTGATGCCTGGGAAAGTATGCCTAGGGTTGCAGTCCACCCAAGTTCATGGCAGAGGTGAGATCTGAACAAGCTTTTTAACACTGGTTTCAGTCTTTCTTTTTTGCCCTTGCGCTTTAAAAGGTTACGGTATGTCTTCTTGTAATATCTGCCACTTGCTGCGGAGGTTAGGGTTTCATTGTATTTGCATTTTGCTTGACTAATGCTCTATGTGTTTTGCACGTTGCCCAGGAACCCATTGGATGAAAGATGGCTTGGAAATACTTTAACATCAATAACATTTAAAAATGAAAATCCTTCAGGATGTATAACTCAGTTGCTTAGCTGCTGTGCTACCCTAGGCTTTAAGAAGTCATCTGTTAACCTTTGCTTGCTATATAATTCAGGTGGCGGACTTGCTATATAACCTTTACTTTTGCTATCCAATTCAGGTGGTATGTATGTGTGTATCTTTATTTATTTAAAGTGTTTTTATCTCATTGCAAAAGAGGCTCCTGGAGCAAATTATAACTAGTAAGAGACAGTGCTAACCTGCAAACTTAGAGCAATGAGAGTGAGTGAAAAAACGCATTACACAAAAGGAAAAAAGGGTCAAAGAAGAAAGAAGGAAACAAGGTAAAAAGTATTTTCAGCCGCCCGGGTAGATGTGTATTAATCCTGTTTGCCTGGCGTTCAACCATATCGAAATATGTATCTTGATTTAACATAAGAAGGGTGGGTGGGGGAGAAGCATAGATAGGCTGTTTGTTTTTGGGAGCTAGGGGAAGTCTGATCCACGTAAAATATACAACATTAGATATAAGGTAAGTTGTGAGGCAGAAAGTGGCAGGAGGCTGCTTTCCATCTGGAGTCGGCTTCATGCTTGAAATGGGTTGCTAGACACACTGCCGCTTTAAAACAAAGCTGGAGGAACAGATGATCACTGGGCAGCTTAAGTTACATAATCTCTTTCAGGTTTTGCGTTTGGGGCTCTCTCAGCCAATGGAAGCACCAGCGTTTCATCCTCTCCTAACCCAGCATTTTTTTTTTCTGACTTGGCCCATAACACTCCTGACCTTGCTGATTATTTGAGATGTGTGTGAGTGTGTGTTATATATGCCCCTTTACGTGTGTATTTCTGTGTGTGTTTGTATATTCTGCATCTGCTAACGTAAGGGACAACGTCCCTGCTTTTTGTTTTAAGGTGATTTGAGACTACTCTGGCAAATTTACCCTCTTTGGCTGCACTGTAAACCCATTTTGTGAGTCTTGGTGTAGATTAGTGCCCTTAAAAAACAATTTTGTGTGTGCTTTGCCCCCCCCTTTTAAATGCTTTCTGCTTTACCTCTTGTGAGCATTGCTATACTGGAAGCAAGGTACTGTACTTTGCGAACTGTGGGGAAGAGCTGCTAGCGAAGCCATCTTTTCCATTTCGAGCCCTGTTTTTGTCACCCTGCCAACGTTGGCAACTACTGCAGAAACTGAAGATCCTGTGGCTGTCGTCATCCACCCTCCACCGACCGCCTGCCTGACTTTGCAGGCCAGAGAAGGGGCAGCCGGCGTTTTTGAGTCCTGTGAAATTTGGGATGTTTGGAGTCCAGAGACGGTCCTTGAGAAGCTTGGCAGCCCTTGGAAATGTTCATATTTGTGTCTATTGAGAATCCATGGCATTTGCACTGAAAGGTCACGTGTGAAGTAGATAAAATCTGTAGGGTTTCAGAGGCCAAGGAGATGACTGGCATGGAGGGACTCCATCGAAAATCCTTCCAAAGCTGGAGGCCCAGAGTTCAAATCTCCACTCGGCTATAGCAACTCACTGGGTAACCTTGGGCAAGTCACTCTCTCAGGTTTAGAGGACAGTGACAAACCTTCTCTGAACAAATCTTGCCAAGAACACCCTGTTGCCATAAATCGGAAGCAATTTGAAGGCACACAAAAACAACATAGCATTCATGAATACCATACTCACAAAAAAGCTTAAGTCTGCTGTGGTAGTTCCCTGCTTCAGCCATGGAGTGCATCACAGTTTTCGAACACCTTTATTTATTTTAAAAGAGCGTTCCTGTTCGTGTGTGTGTGTGTGTATATATATATATATATAATCCAGTGACTTTAAAGCATAGGGAAGTTAGAAATGCAGAGTTAGAAAAGGGAAACTGAAGTCATCGGTATCAGAAAAGGAGTGAGCGCTTGAATTGTGCGTGTTAATGAATCCACAAGCTATGCTTTGTCTCCCAGTTTTAGGAAAAAATATACCCCTCTTGGGACCTTCTATAAACAGAAACTTGGGGGTCATCGCAAAAGGTAAGGGAGGCCCAGGCCAGCTCTGGCCTCCTTGTAATTTCAGCGATGATTAGATTCATTGTTTTTCGTTAGTCAAGAGCTAATCCATATTTTTTACAAATGTTAGTTATACTTGCTGATTTCTAGTTGCATTATGTAAGCTACCATGGTAGGGTTTTGCCCTGTATGTCTCTTGGAGGTTAGGATGGAGGAGGAAGAGTATGATGCATTCACACAGTCAGCTGTGAGGTCTGTCTATCTATCTATCTATCTATCTATCTATCTATCTATCTATCTATCTATCCATCCATCCATATCATCTAATTTACTTAAGTAGTTGTGCAGTTGCATACTGTATACACTCAACTATATATATATGTATAATTAAAGGGCAAGTTTTGGGGCCAAAATTATGGTCTCGTGGATAAGCTAAGGATAAAACTTAGGAGCATGTAACAAAGGATGTAAAGGACGAAGTTTACTGTTTTCATACAGGAATGTCTCATTCAGATCCTTCTAAGCCAGTGGTTCCCAACCTTCCTAATGCCGCGACCCTTTAATACAGTTCCTCATGTTGTGGTGACCCAAACGCATGAAATTATTTTCGTTGCTACTTCATAACTGTAATTAAATAGGTGTTTTCTAATGGTCTTAGGCGACCCCCATGAAAAGGTCATTCGACCCCCAAAGGGATCCCAACCCACAGGTTGGGAACCACTGTTCTAAGCCCAGTTCCTCTTGGCACTCCTTTGAGGTGAAGCACCAAAGATGTGCCGTCACTACCATTTTCCCACCCAAGCATTCAAAAAGGCCAGAAGCAGCATCATGGTGGAAAGAGTAGAGGAGATTGGTGCTTCTTTTGGGTGCTCCCAGAATGAACTAAGCTCTTAACGTTTGCCACTTTACTCAGAGAAGGGGAAGAGTACAGTGTAAAAATACAGTACGTACATTGACCCGTGGATAAGTCAACCCAGCTTTTGTGGTCAATATTTTGACAAAAATTTCTAGACTTATACATGAGTATATACAGTACATGCAATTAAAACCTAACATGAATGAATGAAAGCATACCAAATTGGAACAGGATTTTAAAACTTGCTCATAAAAGCAGATATAGCAGCTTGCTCTTGGAACAAGCGAGGTCCATTGCCAGAGACCCACCTGAATTTGTGTTTTGTGTTTGGGCTTTGTGATCCGGGAAGGAGCCAGCCTTGTGTCCCTTGATTAAAGTGTTCCAGAGCCCAGGAGCTTAGATCCATGCAAATATCTATTTTGCCGTAGCTCTTGTGTATTTGCAAGTTGCTGTCGTTTTGATTTTTTATATGCAGCAAAGCAGCAGGAAATCCAGAACTGGGATGTGCCAGCACTATGTGGCCAAGTAGTTCTCTGCAGACCTGATTTTTATCCCAACCCTGTTTTTATAATCAACTATTATTGTGGCTTGTTTTCTGTCCAATTGGACCTCAGATACAATTCATAGCTGAACCAAAAGGCATTATATATAAAGAATTGAGCTTCCTATTTTTTCCCCAGCTTGTAGTTTTGGTTAGGACTCGGTATCTCATCCCTGGCATCCCACTGGAAACACTGGAGACCTTCCTCATGGGCACTGTGTAGTCTTTGGCACACCTGAACCTCCCAAGCCACAGTGCACCTGGTGCACATCCTGTACTAATCCTCCTGTTTGTCCAGGTGCATGAAATTATTTATAGGCAGATTCAACCATGTGGGAGAACGACTGATGTTGGCACATGCAACCATGGGCAGTATCATGCTTTTTTCGTGTGTGTGCGCATGCACATGCTTATCATAGCTACATCCCACATCTCTTACTTTACACAAGCATCTAATACTCCCATGTGGACATCCCCTTCTGTTGTTCTACTGTCAGATGTGTAAGGCTGAGGCTCAGCTATCAGTGCATTTCTGGACATGGAAGGAAAATAAAATGGCTTCTTTGTCGTCTTTGCGAATCACACAGATGGGTTATCTGCACCTGTGGAAGTGGTCCCAAGGGAACTTTGTAGGCAAGAAAAGTTGAGGAAAGCATGGAACCCCAGTTGAATTAACGGAACTTGTCTCGAATTGGCAAGTGTTGAAAGAGCGAGGCCTCAAAAGGTGGGTGGAACCTTATAATAGTTGTATATATTCAGGCCCTCAAAAGCAAGGTGAACATAGGGTCCTAAACTGCTCACTGCAACACTGTAGTAGATCCCCGTCCTTTCCTTCACCATGAAATGGGTAGCCCTTGTTTGAGCACCTTGTAAGCCGTGTAGTTCCCCAATTATTCCATCACATTGTGGCCACAAAAGGCACCAAGCAGTGGGATAAGTTGGGTCATATGGAAGGACTCCTACTACTAACAAAGCCCGAGTAATAAATAACCTGGAGGAGATTAATAGCCACATCTAGTAGCAAATTATAGTTGATTTATTACACATTACATATACAGGTGCCAGTAATTTAATTAAAACACAGGGCCTTTAAAGTAGCAAAGATACCCTTCTTTCTCCTGCACAACAGCTTTTAATTCCTTAATAGGATTTTAATGAAATAAGCAGGATACACAGCCTTCAGCATATTTAGGAGGGGGAGAAAGACGTATGGCTTCCCTGTAAACATAATGCCACTCTGAGTCGATACATGCCATAACAAAGTCCGATTTAATATCTTGCTGCTAGTTATGCCATCTCTGGAGCATTGTGTAATGGCAGCTTCAATAAAACAGCTTGCTTATCTTGTTGTGTGCGGGACTCTCCCATCTGTGCAGTGCGAAGTCTTCAAGGCAGAGAAGCAATGAAACCTCAAATTATCAGGATGAAAGAAATCCTGTATTCTGCGGGAACGGCGGCTGGGCACGGATCTGAAGCGAGGGAAAGTCCTGCGACGGAAAAGAGTCTGGGTCTCTTTATAGCGAGGATTCGGATGTGGAAATATCTGGTGGCGTTTGGCCAAGAAAAAGCTGTATAACTCATATCTCCCCAACTGTTGGCCTGTGACCAACAGGAAGCCATTCGTTCATTCATTGAAGTCCTCCTAAATAGGGCCGATTAAACAAATCTTATTTGATTAATGGAGGGAAGTTTAGTTAGTATATCAATTAAAACTTGCGTATGCCTAGAAACAATAGCTTTGAGGCAACAGTGGCAACTTGATGTGGGTTTTGGCTTTGCATATGACACCGTGTGATAGCATCTTAGATGAAATCTTCACCATCTAGGCTCTTGCAGGTGTTTGCCAGGTTTTGTTTCCCAGCTGTGCATTATATGCACTTGTGCTGAAGAATAGTAAAATTTAATAAGAGAATCTGGCTGCCTGCTCAGTTGGTGCAACTCTTAATCTAGGAGACTTCGACTACTCCAACCCATTGGTTTTAAGTGTTGCTTTACTTGTAAATGTTGCTTTCAACTTTGTTGTTGTTGTTGTGTGCCTTCAGGTAGTTTCCAACTTACGCTGGCCCTAAGGGAAACTTAGCATGGGGTTTTCTGGGGCTGAGAGTGTGTGACTTGTCCATGGCCGAGCAGGGAATCAGAACCTACCATATATACTTGGCTACACATCAACCTCATGTATAAATTGAGGGCATGTTTGGGGGCCGAAATTATGGATTTTGATATGACCCATGGGTAAGTCTAGTGTAAAATCTAGGGGCACATAGCAAAGGATGAACCAAAGCAAAACAAAGTCAGTGTCAAAGAACATACCAAATTCCAGCAGACTCTTACTCTTAAGGCTGGATGGATGAGAGAGTAGTGGGGATCTACCTGTAGGTCTACAGTTTAATAGAGACAGATACATTTTGAGCACCCCTAATCTGGAATTCTTTCCTCCGAAGTTGATCTTATAGCATTTGGTATTCGTTGGCGGTCACCCATCTAAGTACTAGCTATGGCTGACCCTGGTTAGCTTCCAAGATCTGATGCATTTAGGGTACCCAGTCAATTTTCTGTAGGGAAAGCAGAGAGGAAAATGCTGTTCGATATGCGATGGCGTTTCAGAGACTGTTTTTTTCCTCCCAGCAAGTCAGGTTGCAGAGTGAATATAATTTCCTCCTTGTAAATGGGAAAGATAACTTTGAGATAACATTTCAGGTCTTAACGCTATCATTTGTGGAAGTAGCAGGAAAGGTTCACGCATTTGGCTGATGAATTTTCCACCCGGTTCCTGCAGCCTTGATGCAATATAGCAAAGGGAAATCCTGTTTAACTAACTTTGGTATGCCTGTGAATATTTCATTTATCTTCTCCTTTGGGTGCTGCATACTTTGTCTGCTTCTCACGCTCCAACTTTCCACATTATGCCCTGCCATCTGAGGTGAGACATATGCAGTGACTGGGAAGTGGCTGCCTTTTTAGTTGTGGTAACCCTTCATGAAGAATCTTCTTCCCAAGAAGGGTCATCTCAGTATTGGTTTGGCATATGAAAAATCCCAGCTCAATTGCTAGCATCTTCAGGTTGGGTTAAGAAAGTTTCATATCTCAAATGTTGGGCAGCAGGCTGGAAGCTGGTTTTCCTTCATGGCCCTTGTAGGATTGGACTCGTGGTTAGTTCAGTGGTTCCCAAATTTTGGACTTCCAGGTGCTTTGGACTTCGGTGCCCACAAGCCCCAACCAGTTTGGCCAACAGTCAGGAATTCTGGGAGGCGAAGTCCAAAACATCTGGAGGACCATCTTTTGGGAACCACAGGGTTAGTTGAAAGCATGGGATTGTTGCTGTTCATTTTGGGAACAGCGACCAGAGTAACACAGTACACTTGTCCCTCCACATTTGCTGTGGTTAGGGGCACAGGACCCTCGTGAATGTGGAAAAACTGCAGATAACAAAGACGCTATGTTTTTACCTGAGAGAACACCTCTCTAGGAATCTCTAGGTCCTCCAGTGCAACTCTGTGGTCAACATCTGCCAGACATTGACCATAGAATTGCACTGGAGGAGCTACAAAGGCCTAGTGGAGTTTCATCTCTAGGAATCTCTAGGTCAGTGATGGTGAAACTATGGCATGTGTGCCAGAGGTGGCACTCAGAGTGCTCTCTGGGGGCATGTGTGCCATCACCCCAGCACAGATTTTGCCAGAGTTTGTTAATAGAAAGCCAGAGGGACACAGCAATTTGCAATAAATAAGTGGCTTTTGGGTTGCAGTTTGGGCACTTGGCCTCTAAAAGGTTCACCATCACTGCTCTAGGTCTTTCAGTGTGACTTTTGGTTAAAGGTGAACATAGAGTTGCTCTGGAGGACCTAGGTATTCTAGAGAGAGTATATTAATCAAATCCGTGAATAATCAAACCTACAAAAGTCAGAGCTGCAAATGTGGAGGGATTGAGTGTATTGAGCTAGATGGGCCAATGGTCTGACCCAGTGTAAGATGGCTTCTTGCCAGCTTAGTAGTAGAGCACTTGATTTGTGTGGAAAAGGTCCCAGGTTCAATTCCCAGCATCTCCAGAGAAGATTAAAAACTGTGCCAGACAGCCTCCGCAGTTGGATAGATGGACCGATGGATGTGGACGAAAGCGGCGACCCACGTTCTCGCACTGATCTTTTTTGGCGCCAGGCAACAATCTTTTTATTCTCCTGGGCCTTTTAACTGCTGTTTTAATAATTGTTTTACGACCGTGATGTAATTTATGGCAATGATATCATTTTATTGTTTGTTATGTATTTTTATAAACCCTCCTTTAAAAGCTGCTTAATAGTGGTATAGAAACCTTGCAAATGAATTGGTCTAATTTTTATTTTTTTAAAGGCAAAATGTAGTATGCTGTCAGATCGTATCTGAGCAGAGGACGTTGTAAGGTTTGGGCATGACCAACACAAATCAAATACCCATTTGACCCTTTTTATTCTCCACACTGGGCAGGGATCCAGCCTCTCTGACTTTGCCATAAATCTTGACTATGTGTTTGCTTTGGTACCGCTTTCCAGTTAGTCACAGATTGGGCTTCCGGTTTGGGGCTCAAGCAGTTTTTGGCAGACAGTCGGCGCGGGTTCATGTGTTTGGGGGAGAGCGAAGGAGAATTGTCGACATGTTTGCCGGATGAAGGATTGAATGGGGTTCTTCGTGGGCAGCCCAGCCTGTGCTTGCTGGATGACACTCGCATTGTAAATGGGTTATGATGTGGGAACTGGCACCGGGCCCTGGATGCAAATTGGGTTTCCTTAGTTGAACTCCATAGAGTAGCACCTTACAGTTGGGGCTTTGCGGAAAAGATTTCCAAATGCCACTGTACACAAGTAATTGTTTATTTCTGTCTTACTTCGAGGAGAAGGATTCAAGGACCTTACTCTGTATCCACAGATTCTTCATCTGTGGAGTCAACCATCCGGGGCTTGGGTATATGTTTATGAAAAATACCAGGAAGCAAATCTTGACTCTGCACCTGCGGATTTATCCATCCATTGACCCAAAACACACGGCAAAAATCTGTGGTTACTCAAGTGTTATTAAGCACAACGGCGTAGTAAAATAGATACTGTATATACTCGACTATAAGTCGACCTCACGTATAAGTTGAGGGCAGGTTTTGGGGCTAAAATTATGGATTTTGATATGACCCGTGGATAAGTCAAGAGTAAAACTTAGGGGCATGTAAATGAAGGATGTAAAGGATGAAGCAAAGGAAAACAATGCCAAAGAACTTAAAAATTCCAGCAGATAGAACTATTTGCCCTCGTAAGGTTGGATGGATGGATGAATGGAAGAGGGTAAATGCTTCCAAGGCAGATTAAACTCTTGCCTTTCACCAGAGGATGATTATATATGGTTCAAAGTACAGTATTTAGATTGACTTGTGGATAAGTCGACTCAGGTTTTTTGGGCCAATTTTTAACCTAAATTTCTAGACTTATACATGAGTATATACAGTAGACAGATATTGTTTATTACAGTCATAGGCCAATAAAATAGCACCTGAGACATCTAAATATGAGTTACAGATATTTATAAAAATACAAAACATAAATATACAAATATGCACTAGCATAAAAAGAAATTGTTTCTGAGTGATAAAAGACTCACAGGGATTACAGCTATATGTACTGCATTTCTCCTTTATAAATCGTGTCCTTTATATAAAATGCCAAGCTCTGGGGCCAAAACACACTGCAGAAATAATCCAGTTTCAGACGACTTTAACTGATAGGGAAATCCTGGGAATTGTAGTTTGTTGTGGCACCAGAGCACTGTCTCACAGAGAAGCCTCAATGTCTCCCAAAATTGCAGTTCCTGGAATTCCCAGAAACCCTTCAACCTGACCTTAAGTGGTTGGGGATTGTGGGAATTGTAGTCCAACACAGCTAGATGGCACCCTATTACAGCCTGTTATCCCTTAACTATGGCTGTAATTTCAAAAGAGGGGTAACGGTATGGTTATTTTACTGCCATGCCTGAACTTGGAGACATGCAAACGCATTGAAAAACGGGGACTTTTTGTCTCTTTAAGACATTCAGGGCAGTTTTAATTTCTTCTAATCTCCCCATTTGGTTTTTCCCCCCTGCCTCTCCTCTCTTTGTCCTGAATTCTCATCAGAGTTGTGTCTGAGGACTGAATGCATTAGTTTTCTTTTCTTTTCCTTTTTCCTTTTCGTTTTTTCCCCCCATTGCTTTTTCATCAAAGTTAATTTGTTTCTTTCAGTCTGGTAATAAATTGGCGAAGTTAATAGTGCATGACTGAGAAGAACTTGCATTTAAAAATAAGATGGAGTCTCTTTGGTGTGGGGGGGGGGGGGAATTAGGTGTGCAGCATTAAGAGGTTGAGTGTGTTTAATTCGGTGAATCCTGCCCATGTACATGAGCAGCGGAAAACAAGCTTGCTCAAAATACCATCTCTTCAAATATTTGAACAAGGCTATCATATCACCTCTTAACCTTCTCTTCTCCAGGCTAAACATCCCCAGCTCCCTAAGGCGTTCCTCATAGGGCTTCATGGTTTCCAGACCCTTCACCATTTTTGTCGCCCTCCTTTGGACACACTCCAGTTTCTCAACATCCTTTTTGAATTGTGGTGGCCAGAACTGGACACAATATTCCAGGTGGGGCCTGACCAAAGCAGAATAGAATGGCACTATTACTTCCCTTGATCTAGAGACTATACTTCTATTGATGCAGCCTAAAATAGCATTGGCCTTTTTAGCCGCCGCATCACACTGTTGACTCATGTTCAACTTGTGGTCTACTTGGACTCCTAGATCGCTTTCCAAAGTACAGTTGTCAAGGCAGATGTCTCCCATCCTATATCTATGCGTTTCATTTTTCCGCCCTAAGTGCCATATCTCACATTTCTCCCTGCTGAATTTCATTGTTAGCTTTGGCCCAGCTTTCCAGTTTATTTAGATCATTTTGAATGTTGATCCTGTCCTCTGGGGTATTAGCTATTCCTCCTAATTTGGTATCGTCTGCAAATATGTTGCTTTTCGAAGACACAAGTGCATGTTTGTCAGTAGATGCCTTCTTAGAAAAGGTGTAAAAGAGCCGCTCATATTTTGTCGTGATTTTAGTGCAATGGAACTGGGGAGATCCAAGTTCAAATCCTATTTGGTCTCTGTGTAACCTTGGGCCAATTTTTCGGCCTCATTGACCCTAAAAGGTTTAGTTCTGAGGACATAAAGGGGAAGGATAAAACAAAGGTTGACATTGGCCTGTTACAGACTGCCAAGATAAAGCTGCTTCGGGTCTCTTTGGAGGTATGCTGTTTAAATGATGCATGCGTCCAAAGAATCCGGAAGCTGCACCAAAAGCTGCACTCCGGTGCTTAGGAATGGAGTGTGGCTTTGGCGCGACCTCCGGACTCTTAGGACACATGCATCATTTAAATAGCATACCTCCAATGAGACCCAAAGCAGCTTTATTTTGGCAGTCTGTAACAGGCCAGTGATTTTAGCCCCTTGGGAAAAAAGGTGAGTTATAAAGGTAACAAAAAAAAAAGTCATTATAGTAGCTGTTATCTGTGCTAAAAATCAAAGACATAGCTATGTTAGTCTGTAGAATAGAGAGATCTTGTAGCACCTTTGAGACTAACTGAAAGAAAGAAATTGGCAGCATGAGCTTTCCTAGACTTCAGTCTACTTCCTCAGATGCATTTGGTGGAGTTACAAATTTGGTGTGTTAAAAATAGTATGCATTTGGAAATCTGTGGTCCAGGTACTTGAGACACCATTTGAGGTGAGAAATCTGATCGCCGAAATTATTATTCCTCTTTTATTTATTAGGTTTTCTTTTTTACTTCTCTATGCTGACCTTCCTCCCAAGAAATGCAGAATGATATCCATGGTTTTCTTCCTGCAGTGTCCTTATCCTTGTGACCAGGCTGTTAGGGAAAGGAAGCTGAGTAAGACAGACCCAAGGTTATTCAACGGAGAGCTTCATGTCTGAAAGTGTATTTTAGGCTTGACTCTTCCCCAGCCCCTTCTTCAGACCTCTTCATGACGGAACGAAAATGTGGGGGCTAGTGGAAGAAAGAAGATGCCCCCAAATCTGGCCTGGTGAGGCAGCCACTATGTGTCTCTGCAGCTGCAAGATGGATAAAGCAGGCTCAGTATAAAAGAGAGGTATGGAAGTATCAGCTTTCAGCTTGCTGGGATGCACAGTTAATGGCTTCTCTCTGTCCCTCTTGACTAGAGAGCTAGATGAATAAAAGGTATTACCATTTCTTTGTTTTGTTTTTACCTGTGAGCCTCACGGCTGCTTTGTTTTTTGAAGTCTGGATGCTAATACTGCACATGTGTTTTACAAAAATCTGCGCCAATGTCAGAATATGAAGTTGAACACTTTCAGACTGGCCTGGACTCTGCTGGGGACTGGTTCTGGTCCAATATAGATCTGGGGCAGATAGCTTCAGGAAGTCTGGTGCTTGAATGCTCCCTCCTCACAATCTGGATTTCTCCACGTTCAGTAAGATGACGTGCAAAACCTCACGACGAATGTGTGCGCTCCTTTCCACCAGCATAGGAAGATCATGAGAAACATAGCCAAAGATACAACAGAAGGTAAAACAGAGAGGTGCCTAATACACCATTCCTAAAAACCTCCTCAGTACATGAATCGTGTCTAGCCTGGACAAGACCCCATGTGCCATATCCTACAGAAGTCCTGGAATTGTTACAGCAGGAGTTTCTTTTAAATGGAGAATGGTTTATTAGTGACCATCATATTTTTCTTACCTCCGACTTGCTTTCTTCCCAATATAGTGCTTGTATGTAGAGATCTTTTACAGAAAATTATGCTACGGGTTAACACTCCCTTATCCAAATTTATTGGGCCCAGATGTGTTTGGGATTTTGGAATACTTGTATATATGCGGATGTGATGAGATTGTTTGGTGATGGGACCCAAGTCTAAACACAAAGTTCGCTTATGCTTGCTATACACCTTATACGCATAGCCTGAAGGTATATTTATGCAATACAATGGGGCCCTTGGTATCCGCTGGGGTTTAGTTCCAGGACCCCCCGTGGATATCAAAATCTGTGGATGCTCAAGTCCCATTAAATACAATGGATAATAAAATGCAGTCCCTTATATATATATATATATATATATATATATATATATAATATTTTCAAGCCATGGATGCCTGAATCCGTGGATAAAGCATCCGTAGATAAGGAGGGCTGACTGTACTTTAAAATAATTTTGTGCATGAACCAAATTTGTGTACATCGAACCCTCAGGAATCAAATTATTATTATTATTATTATTATTATTATTATTACCCTTTATTTATGAAGCGCTGTAAATTTACACAGCGCGGTACATGCAATCTTTTTAGTTAGACGGATCCCTGCCCTTGGGCTTACAATCTGTCTCAGCCATCCATGAGAAAAGGTTTTGATTTTTGGAGTACCGTATATACTCGACTATAAGTCGGCTTCACATATAAATCGAGGGCAGGTTTTGGGGCCAAAATTATGGATTTTGATGTGAGCCATGAATAAGTTGAGGGTAAAACCCTACCGTTGGTTACGACTAGATCAGTGCTGGTGAACCTTTCAGAAGCCGAGTGTCCAAACTGCAACCCCAAACCCACTTACTTATTGCAAAGTGCCATGTCCCATGACAAACTCTGGCAAACACTGTGCTGGGGCGACAGCATATGTGTCCACAGAGAGGGCTCTGAGTGCCACCTCTGGCACGCATGCCATAGGTTCGCCATCACTGGACTAGATATTCCATGTCAAGGGACTACCTTTACCTTTACAACTTAAGGTATGCAACAAAGGATGTGCAGACTGAATCTAAGGAAACCTAGGCTAAAGAACTTACAAAATTCCAGAAGACATAACTGTTTACGTTCACACTAAAGAGTGGATGGATGAGAGGGCAGAAGGCACCAAAGGTTTCAGGACACATTGTACTCTTGCCTTTCAACAGGGGATGGTTACCTTTTTTAAATAAGAGTGAACACAAAGTACTTAACATGGATAAGTCGACTTAGGATTTTTAGGCCATTTTTTGACTAAAATTTCTAGACTTACACATGGGTATTTGTAACATTTTGGATTTTCAAATTCTGTATAAGGGAGACACTATTGATTTTGGGCACAGTCTTTATTTGCTGAAGCATCTATCTTGCGAAGAAACTTCCTGCAAATAAGGAATGAACCCTTTTCCTCCTTCCCTAGCCCAGTGGTGTGCTTGTTGTTGAACCAAGCCTTCCTCTGATGTTACACTGGACCCTGTGGGAAACTCAGTGCCAGGAGTGCATAGGCCACTTGAAACAGCTCTTGCGTTTGATGTTGGCGTCTATGCAAGTTGCTTCTAATTTTTGTTTTCCAAGTCTGTTGCAGGCCTCTATGGGAGAGGCCCGGGCGATGCATGTGGCATTAAGCTCCGATTGTTTTGATGCTTGCGTGTTCCTTTTATCCTCCTGCTCACCTGGAGGCCCCTTTCAGGCTCTTCTAAACAAACAGCCACATCGGCAGAGTTAATAAATTAATCTTCGGGGAACGATCCTCCTTGGCAACAGGCTTCGCAGCCTCCCACCGGAGGGCTCAGCAACGGGAAGAGTCTTGGGCTTTCTCGGAGGCACTTTCTGCAGTTTTAAGTGAAGCTATGTTGACTGTGGGGATGTAATTAAGCCGTGTGTTTTTGATGTGGCAGAAAGTAGAAGAGCGTTCTCCCCACTCCCAGCTCCATCTGTAGCAAGGTCCCTGTTTCCAAGGAAGCCAGTGTGGTTCAGTGGTTTGAGTGTTGGGGACTAGGGCTCTGGGAGACCAGGGCTCAAATCTCAGCTTGCCCATGGAAACCCAATGGATGAACTTGGGCATGTTGTGCCCCTTCGTCCTCAGAGGAAGGGCAAGGACAAAACTGCCTTTGAACAAATCATATCCAAAAAACTCGGTCATAGGTTTGCCTTAGGGTTGCCATAAGTCAGAAATGTCTTGAAAGCACACAATAAAAACCACCCTGATTCAGGGTAGCTCTGATGGCTTGTACACTCGCCCCTCCACGTTCGCTGGGGTTAGGGGCACAGGACCCCTGCGAAAGTGGAAAACTACAAATAACAAAAACACTATGCTTTTATCTGAGAGAAGACCTCTGTAGAAATCTCTAGGTCCTCCAGTGCAACTCTGTGGTCAATATCTGCCAGACACTGACCATAGAATTGTGCTGGAGGAGCTACAAATGCCTAGTGGAATGTTCTCTTTAGGAAATGCTAGGCCCTTCAGTGCAACTTTTGGTTAAAGTTGACCATAGAGTTGTGCTGGAGGACCTAGACATTCCTAGAGAGAACATTAATAACATCTGTGAAGAATCAAATCCGCAAAAGTGAGATCTGCAAATGTGGAGGGACGAGTGTATTGTATGTTACAGTAGGAGACTGAATTAACGGCAAAGTGCATGGCAAAAAAGAGCAACTGAAAGGAGGATACTGCGCTTCCAAGACTAAGGCCATTGCCACACTGCAGAATTAATGCAGTCTGAAACCACTTTAACTATCATGGCTCCATCCTATGGAATACTGGGAGCTGAAGTTGGCTGTGGCACCAGAGCTCTCTTGACAGAGAGGGCTAACCATCTCACAAAACTGCAAACCCCCAAATTCCATAGCATTGAGCCATTAAAGTGGTGTCAAACTGCATTAATTCTGCAGTGTAGATGCAGCCAAAATGTACTTAATAGTATATAATCATTTCTGCTGTGGCTTGATGAAGGTTAGAGA
>NC_056532.1:10487285-10511233 GCF_019175285.1 Sceloporus undulatus
TGTTTGGCCCAGTGGCTTTTCAGGTCAGGGAGTGAAGTCATACCAGTCCCATCTAGGGTGAGACAGAACTGGGATCTGGACAGACCCAGAATCTGACAAATAAATGGTATATTGAAGACAACATTTGACAGGTATTCAACATGCTTAGTACTCCACCCTGCAATTCTGAAGAATGCCTGTGACAGCTTACAGTAAGTTCAAATAATAAAAAACAATTAGTATGGGACAGAGCCAAAATGCGCATCTGGTGAGTGTTGGGCAGAGCCTCCTGGGATCTGGAAATGACTTCCTTTCAAGAGCCAGTGAACTAGCATAATTCAGTTTTGCTCTTCTAACTAGTATAATACTTAATAGGTTGGCAGTATAACAGCTGAATACCCTAAAGGTACCAGATTGTGTCTGATTCTGGAAGCTAAGCAGGGTCAGCTCTCTTTAATACTTGGATGGGAGACTGCCAGCGAATACCAGGTGTTGTCGGCTATATTTCAGAGGAAGGAACTGGCAAAACCACCTTTGAGGATTCCTTGACTGAGAAAGCTCTATGAAATCCATGGGGTTGCCTAAGTCAGCAGGTGACTTGAAGGCTCTCACACATACATATACCAACAAGAAGTCCTTTATTAGGCTGCTAGGTCATGACCACCACTTCTCTCTCTTGACCACCATGCCACCTCTAAATGATCTCATCTCATTTTTGAAGCCTTCTTACAAAGTACTGCCTTAGCTGATGTTGTTAACTGCCCTCGAGTCAACTTTGACTTATGCTGACCTATGGATGGGACATCTCCAAAACCCCTTGTCCTCCACTGCTCTCTTTAAGTCCTGCAGTTTTAGGCGCATGGCCTTCCTGATGCGGTCTAGCCATCTGGCTTGTGGTCTTCCTCTCTTTCTACTGCCTTCCACCTTTCTTTGCATTATTGTCTTTTCTAATAAGTTGTGCCTTCTCATGATGTGGCCAAAGTACAACAGCCTCAGGTTCGTCATCTTGGTTTGTGGTCTTCCTCTGTCTCTACTGCCTTCTGCCTTTTCTAGCATCATTGTCTTTTCCAATGAGTCCTGCCTTCTCATGATGGGACCAAAGCATGATAGCCTCCATCTTGGCTTCCAGGGATGTTTAGGCTTGATCTGCTCATGGACCCTTTTGTTTGTCTTTTTGTTCATCCACAGTATCCTCAGCACTCTTTTCCAGCACTGTCTCTCAAATGAGTTGATTTTCTTCCTATTCATTTTCTTCACTGTCCAGCTCTCCCATCTGTACACAGTAGTGGGGAATACAATGGCTTGGATCTTAGTTAGCCACCTAGAATCCCCTGACAGACCAGGCTTGAGTATCAAATGTCTACATCTATTGCTTACCTATCATTAATGCCATAAGTTGGAAACAACTTGAAGGCACACAACAACAGCAACCACAATGGCTTGCCAATTATACTCAGGATGTGCAGCACGCTGTTCAACACCCGCTTTTCCATATCACATGTATTTCTTTATCTGGAAGAGAAATGAACTTGGAAACACTTAAAAAGAAAGTCCCTTGCTAATAGAAATATGGTGTGTGCTTTTTACCATATCTTGATTTGAAATTTGGTGGGGCTGCTCAGAGTCAGTTTAAATTACCTTGCAGGCCTGATGCAGACTGCCAGGTGGTTTCTGGCCCAGGGCAGCAACTGGCAAGGAGGGGCAGCTCCAGAATATATTACGAGGCGGGAGGTGAATCTTATTTTTTATTTTCGTTGAGGACATCTAGCTTGGGTCTGCTTTGTATGACGTACTCAAGAATATGACAGTTTGGGTCTTGGCACAGTCATTTCCTAAATGGTTCTTAAACAGCTAAGCTAGGAAATCTTGTCAGGGACTCTCACAGCTGGCATCCATAGTTTTGGGGAGGGGGCTATGTGGCGTTGTTCTGGAAGTATATATACCTTATACACCTCCATGCCACCATTCTCTGATGCAGGCGAAACGTCAGGAATAAATGCTCCCAGAACATGGCCACAACCCAAAAAACACACAAAAATCTTGTTAGGGATGTTGGACACCCACTACTAGGCAGAATAGGAATAATATTGGTCTCTGGGAACCAAAAGGTCTGACCTGGAGCATGGAAACTTGCCAGCACACTTAAGATGAATTGGTGCACATGGAGTATTGGAAAGCTGGTAGTGTACTTGTGTATTCATTTGCGTAACTGTTGGTCCGTGGCTCAGGAGTACAGTACTTTTGCATGCAGAAGATTTCAACTTCAACCTTTGGATAAAGCTGGAAACATCTGAAACTCCTGGAGGCCTGTTGCTTGCCAGTGTTTTCATTATTGGCCTAGATGGACCAATTGTCTGTTTCGGTGTAAAAGACAGCTTGCTGTGTTGCCAAGCATTGCTGACGTCTTGCGTTAATTCGGAAATGTACAACTGCACTTAAACCAGGGTGGGTAACCTCTGTGCATCTGGGTTTCATTTCATGCTTCCCCAACCTCCCAATACCCAAAGAAAGGAAGCTAAAAAATAGCAAAACAGAAGCCTTGGGAGAGCAGTGTGCCATCTAAATGATATTTCAGGTCATAAAACCCCTATTTTAGAAACGGAAAGTGTGGGTTAGAGCCCCACAATGGGAGCCTAGTAGGCCATGTGTGGCCCACCGGAACAATTTTCATCACCTCTCATTTAAGCAGAAACAGATTGTAGATAGATCTTGTAGCACCTTTGAGACTAACAGAAACAAAGACGTTGGCAGCATGAGCTTTCCTAGACTTCAGTCTACTTCCTCAGATGCATTGCTTAATTTTAGGAAGTCTCAGAAGTTTCAGGAAGTAGACTGAAGTCTAGGAAAGCTCATGCTGCCAACTTCTTTCTTTCAGTTAGTCTCAAAGGTGCTACAAGATCTCTCTGCATACTGACTCCACAGACTAACATGGCTGTATCTTTGAATTAAACAAACAGGCATACGTGGAAAGATTACCCAGGTAAGAGCTTCCCGAGTAGCCCTTGTCCTTCATAAATCACGCCTTACATTGCTGCAGAATATAGCTAGTTTAGAAAGTTACTCATAGCGCAAAGGTAGCTGACCATTCTTCTACCTGTTTTAGTTTGCCTCCTGCAAACTAATAAAGAGGTCTGGAGGATGCTCACAGGATTGCAGTACCTTCGTGCCAAGAGCAAATCACAACAGTTGGGAACGAGGCACAGTGTAACCACAAATATTTTACTGACACGTTCCAAACATACTGGGTACAAATTGCACCATGCAGACACCCATTTGGGTGTGAAAGTTTCCTTGGTGGATCCTCATGCTTGCCTTGCATGCTGTTTCATCCGCTTGGACAAAAGGCAGCATTCTGTGGTTGGTGCAATAAACTAAAATTGGCTTGTATCCCCTGCTACGAAGCTTAGCCTTTAAGGAGCAGCTCAAGAATTTGTTAGGTATACCCTAAGTCATTACGTTAATTCAAGCAAGTATTAGAGATGCAACTTTGTTGTCCTTTATCAAAGGAATTTGTTCCAGAATACTTTGCATTATGGCCCAGAATCCTTTGTAATTCACTGTTCAAAGACAGACACGTTGCTGTAAGAGGAGGTTTTTCAAATCCACTAGTGCATAGCATAGTACAGGTTGAGTCTCCCTTGTTTGAAATGGTTGGGATCAGAAGTGTTTTGGATTTTGGATATATATATATATTTTGATTTTGGAATATTCATATATGCATAATGCAATGTCTTGGAGATGGGACCAAATCTAAACCTGACCTTCGTTTTTCATATATACCATATACACATAACCTAAAGGTAATTTTATGCACAATATAGATTTTTTATTATCTCATCATTTCTCCCAGTTGTGAGACCCAAGGAAGCTACAAGTTAAAACAATGTATAGCGCAAAAGTTTTAAAAAGAGTTCAATGTGCATCTGCCTCTTTTTCTCTCACACACACACACTAGACATTTCGGAGCTAGTTTCTGGCCTCCTTAAGGAACCATAAGTTACCTTTCCTGGTTTGGAGAGGACTTTTAGAGGGCCTTGCCTTTCTGCTAACTGCAGCCAGCTCTCACACATGTGGGAATAGGGTTAACTCAGAGGGCAGAGGCTGTGACTTTAAGATAGACAGGAGCCCCAGGGCCTCTTAGTTTCACAAATTAAACTTGCACATCAAAGAGGTGCAACATGAACTAAACAGAAGTGCTTGTCTACCAGCACCTACATGTTTCCAGATGTGTTCGGTGGCGATACTGCAGATCAGCTAAAAGAGGAGGAGTGAACTCTAACCCAAGGCCGATCATGTTTAAACTCAGGTGGACCTTGGTTTGAATACACCAGGAGGCCCGTGGTAAAGCCTTCCCCAACTTGGTTCCTTCCAGATGGTTTGGATTAAAGCCCCAGAAGTCTTAACAAAAAGCAGCCTGGCTTGGATGGCAGGAATGTAGTCTGGCAACATTTGTAATGGCCCAGCTTGCGGAAGGCTGGTATAGTCCAGTTGCCACATTGACTGAGAAACTATTGAGCATGTGTTTATCCATGAAGAGTCTTTGTAAATCAGACCCCTGAAAGACTGCTTTCTTTCCATATGAGCCCGTCTAAAACCTAAAATCAGGAGGGAGGCCTTATTACATGCCCCATCACTCTAGTGAGGCTAGACTGGTGGGTATCCATAGAGTAGAATAACAGAGCTGGAAGAGACCACAAGAGCCATCCAGTCCAACCTTCTGCCATGCAGAAATACACAATCAAAGCATCTTTGACAGATGGCCATCCAGCCTCTGTTTAAAAACCTCCAAAGAAGGAAACTCCACCAGTCTTGAAGGGAGTCTCTTCCACTGTCGAACATCTTTTACCGTCAAGAGGTTCCTCCTAATATTGAAGGGTCCTATTCTCTGGAGCATCAGGAAAAAAGCTTGCTCCCTCCTCAGTGTGACACCCCTTCACATACTTAAACAGGTCTGTCATGTAACCTCTTAATACCCAGCTCCCTAACTCTCTCCTCATAAGGCCTGGTTTCCAGACCTGTCACCATTTTGTTCTCCTCCTCTGGACGCACTTTAGCTTCTCCACATCCTTTTTGAATTCTGGTGCCCAGAACTATATGCAGATGAGACCTGAGCAAAACAGAATAGAGTGACACTATTACTTCCCCGGATCTAGAAGGTCAGGGCCTTCTGTGTATCAGCAACCCAAACGTGGCATTTTAGTCAAGAAGGTCAGATTGGCTCCCCCATCTCTTTGGAGTTTCGGTTGGACAGTGAAGACTCTGTTCCAGTTGGCCTTTGGATCTGAAAATTTAGGGATGTAAATACTTTTTAAAAGACAACCAACTCTATTTCTTTCTCTCTCTTTTTTTTAAAGAGCTGCTTTTAAAACATTTTTTTAGATTTCTTTTTAAACAAAAGCCTTGTGTGTTTTATTTGGGTTTTAGTTACGTATTTTATTGAAGGTTTGAATGTGTTTTACCTATTGTCCATTGCCTTGGGGTTCCTGGTGGGCTGAGAGGTGATAAATAAATGCAGAGACAGACAGAGAGCTCAGCATCTTGTTGCCTCTTGAAGCCAACAGAGAGCTTCTGGAAAAGCCACGGGCTGGATATGAGGGCATATTTCTCTCCCGCTGTTGTTCACTGACAACCGTTTGTCGGGGGCATAGTGCCTGGGAACCTGGTTGTAGTTTATAGCAACCATCGTAAGTAGGGTTGCCATAAGTCAGGACCTCCGAACTGGGACAAATGTAGGACAAACGTAGGACAAAATTTTCAAATGGAGGACATATTTTTAAAAAATGGAGGACACACAAAAATGATGGTTTTTTAAAAAAAATTCATATAAATGCATGATTCTTAGGCATGATAAAAATGGAGGACATTTGGCATTATTCCTAGACAGATGGCAGAAATGTGCTTACCTTTCTGGTCAAACCAGAAGAGGAGGAAGAGTGGAAGAAACAGAGGAGGAGGAGGAGAAGAAGGAGAAGAAGAAAAGGAGGTAGAAGAGGAGGAGGAAGAGGGGAAAGGAGGAGGAGGAAGAAGGGGAGGAAGAGGGGAAGTGAGGTGGAAAAGAAGAGGAGGAGGAAGAAGAAGAAGGGGAGGAAGAGAGGAGGAGAGGAGACAGAAGAAGAGGAGGAGGAGAAAGAAGAGGAGCAAGCTGCAAGGTAGGGAAAAAAAGGGTCTCCCTTGGAGGAGAGACCCTTGCTCTCCCTGCCCTGGGAGCCCTGCCTGGCCGGCGGGGCAAGCCCCAAGGCAGGGAGAGAAGGTCTCCTTGGAGTGCCTTCTCTCCCTGCCCTGAAGCCTGCAGGCGCGCCTCCAGGGTGAGGGCTTGAATGCCGCCCAGGCGTCAGTAGGGGCCAGCGGCAGCGTGCACGCCTGCCCCACTTCCTTCCCCTACTGAGGTGGCATTCAAGCCCTCACCCTGGAGGCAAGGAAGAGGAGGAAGGCGGAGCTGGAGGAGGAGGTGGGTTGGTGCCGCAGCAGTCGCATTAGCGGCAGCGGCAATGGCCAGAGTGGGCCCCCAAACAGAGGACCAGGCACGGGTGGGGGCCCAAACCGGACCGTGACCGGGAGGGCCCCCCCAAAAACGTGCTGGTCACGGGGGGGGGGGGGGGGGTTATGGCAAGCCTAATCGTATGTAGCCATGCTTTTTGGAAACTTCCCCTGTGCTTTTGTCCAAGTTAGAATCATAGAGTTAGAATACATCCCAAGGGCCATCCAGTGTGACCTTCTACCATGAAGAAATACACACACAAAAAGCACTTCCAGACACTGTTTAGAAACCTCCAAAGAAGGAGACTCCACCACTCTCCAAGGGAAGGTCTACTGTCAAACAGCTCTTACTATCAGCAGGTTCCTCCTAAGGTTGAATCTCTTTTCCTGTAGTTTGCATCCATTGTTCAGGGTCCTGTTCTCTGGAGCAGCAGAAAACAGGCTTGCTCCATCCTCAACGTGACACCCCTTTAAATACTTAAACAGGGCTATCATATCACCCCTTACAAGAAAAGTGAAATAGTTAAGTCTTGGTACTATTGCCCTATGATCCCATTGAAATTGTAATTCCTTTGTCCAAATTTCTTTTTCGGTCCAGATGTAAATGAGGATGGCGAATTCTCCTTCCCAGTGATTCGTGCAGCTGACCTTTTGCCTCGGAGGACAATCCGGAGATGTGTACGCTTCCCCCCCAAATTGTGCGTTCACCTCTTATTCACCTGCCGAACCTCCTGCCTGTAGTCTTGACCTCGGTCAAAGCCCTGACCTAAGGCGACCACACTCATGCCTCCAAAGCAACAGCTTGGCTGTGGCGAAATGCCAGGTCTAGTTAAAATTCAGAGAGCGGTGCTTGTGAGATGTAAATTTTCCTAATGTTTACTGAATTGTCACAGGAGGAAGATGAGGAATCTGGATCAATTTGTCTCTCACACTTCATTTGCTGGCACGTCAGGCATTGAGAGTACCTGTGTCAGCACTGTGTGCTCATGTCATACATTCAGGCAACATCTGGAGTTCCCTGACAGTATGTCTTGGTGTATTTTCATTATTTATTGATTTATTTATTGCCGGCTAGCCTGGTCCCCGTTTTCAGAAGTGATGTTGTTGTTTTTACTGCTGCTGTGGACATAGTTCTTCTCTTGGCTGATTTGGATATGAAAATGTCCATTGATGAAGGCAATAAATTGACTGCATCATTGCAATCATGCTACCAATTGTGGAAATGGGTTCCTATCCTACCATGGTAACCCAACTCCAAACAGAGTGATCTCCCCTCCCTTCCAAGACTGCCTAGAATGTGTGTTTTCCCATTTAAAGATCAAGTTTCTAGCCTTTGTGGAAGCAGAAACGTGGCTCCGACGTTTCTAGTGGCGTCTGGCGAATGTGCCTGAGGTTGAGGAGGATAATAGATGCAACAGTCAGAAGAGATGAGAAAACAGGAGGTAGATCAGATCGGGAGAGAATTCAAAAGCGCTTATTGATGTTTGGTTATGAAACTGAATGGTTTTTCAATGCCTAATGACCAACATGAATTACACTGGATTTTCATTATTATTATCATCAAGTCCCCTGGGGATAGAGGGTGGGAGTGCCATTTTATTCCCACAGAACAGGCTTGCCCAAGCTGGCACCTTCCTGATGTTTTGGACTGCAGCTGCCAGCCTAGGGAAGATTGCCATTATGCCCAGTAGCATGATGCTATGTTTGCCAGAGGCTCAAGCTGTGTGCTGCTATTCTCTCTCTCTCTCTTTCTTTCTCTCCCTCCCCTTTCTTTTAGCTTCTTAGATGCCAGCATACCATGTGTTCAAGGATGGCCCTACCATTGGGAGCAGTGGGGCAGCCCCCTTGCAGAGCAAACCCTGAGAGGCATTGGAAGGATGTTGGAGAGGGGAACTGCCTGCCCCTTGGCTTTCCTGAGCCCCCTAAACTGCCCTTGACTGTGATGAAGATTATTTCCCATCCCTAGTATTAAAGATTCATCTTCCAACCTTGACAATGTTTGTACAGGTTGAGTATTCCTGATTCAAAATGCTTGAGACCAGAAGCATTTGGGTGGTGGTGGTGTTTTTATTCTGGAAGACCTGTATTTTATACTGGTAGAGTTCAAAGATATAGCCATTTTAATCTGTCGAACCAGTATGTGATGAGATTTTGTAGCACCTGTGAGACTAACGAAAATAAAGAAGTTGGCAGCATGAGCTTTCGTAGACTTCAGTGCATCTGAGGAAGTAGACTGAAGTCTACGAAAGCTCATGCAACCAATTTCTTTCTTTCAGTTAGTCTCAAAGGTGCTACAAGAGCTCTCCACGTACTGGATTTTATACGTCCACAATGAGATAACTTGGAAAAGGGAACCAAATCCGAATGCAAGATTCATTTATGTTTCCTATACACCTTATACACATAGCCTGAAGGCAATCATGTACAATATTTTTCATAACTTTATGCGCGAAACAAAGTTTGTGAAGACTGAACCAAAGGTGTCCCTAAAAGTTTTTGAAATATTCAAGATTTTGGCATTCTGGATAAAGGAGATTCAACTTGTACATGGAATGGGAATGAGGGACTACTACTACTACTACTACCACCACCACTACTACTACTACTACTACTACTTCTATTATTATTATTATTATTATTATTATTATTATTATTTTGCTCCAGGCTCCAAAGAGAGATGGCCTTCCTCATGCTTTTTGAGTGTCGGATTCAGAATGAATTTCACCAAGGCTGCCAGCTCTGTTCAGTGAGAGTCTTTCACACTTGCACCCACTTCACACTGTATAACTGATCCCATATTTATGGATGGATCATGTATATTGGAAGAGACAGCGTGGTGTAGTGGTATGAGCATTGGACGATGACTCTGAAGATTGAGGTTCGAGCCCCAGCTCGCCCATGAAACCCACTGGGTGACTTTAGGCAAGTCACACTCTCCCAGCCTCAGAGGATGGCAAGGGCAAATCCCTTCTGGAGAAATCTTGCCAAGGAAACCCCATGATAGGGTCGCCATCAGTCAGAAATGACTTGAACAAACATGACAACAACAACAACAACATATACATTGGGCACAGTTAGATCAAACCAGTCCACTTTCACTGCCATGCAGCTACTCAGAAATTCTGGTTTAAGTATCTGGGGGGAAAAATCCCGTAAGGCTTATGTCCATTTAGGTGAAATGTGACTTTCTAAAAAAAGTCAGAACCCAGCCTTCCTCTGTCTAGGATTTCATCTGGCGCTGTTCTTGCTAAAGAGCCCATTCATGCCTCAATGTTGGGTATGCTCAGTGTAGCCTGTTCCCAGACTGCCACTCTCACAGTTCTTACAGCTTTTAATCCACCAACTAAAGTGATTTTTTGGCCAATTTTCTATTTGGGGGTGGGCGAGCGGAGGCTCAAATTGGAAGATCAAAAGCGGTTCTCAGCTCTTGTAATCTCCTAATGCTCAAGTGCCTCTTCCTAAATATTAGTTATGGAAATATCCTTTCATTACTCCAGAGAATAGCAATCCCGCAGGAGCCATATGTCTGATCTCTGATCCTAGGCTGGACAAAGGAAGGGAGGTTTTGTTTTTCCTGCTTAGATGTGACAAAAGGGCCCTTTTATCTTGCCTGAGATCACCTGTCTCCCATTGGCACTTTTGCAGAAGCCGAGGACCAAGGTAAATAGTAAACTAGGGACAGGATGTGGATAAATTGAAAGAGGACCAAGGCAATAAAAAGTTTCCAGTACAAATCTTTGTTAAAACCTCTTAGGAGAGTCCCTATCTCCTCCTTTCATTCCAAAATTCTTTTGCAATTCAGTTAACCGTAACCTTTTCTTAAGCAAGTCTTCATGGTTGAGTGGTTCCCAAACTTTGTTCCTCCAAGTGTTTTGGATTTCAGCTCCCAGAATTCCTGGCTGTTGGCCAAGCTGGCTAGAGCTTCTGGGAATTGAAGTCCAAAACACCTGGAGGGACAAAGTTTGGGAATCACTGTTTAAACCTTTTCTCCAGACAGACAAAGCGGTCTTCATGCTCTTAGCAAGAATTACTAAATCTTTTCTTCTGTACTTTTATCTCTTGCACTTTTGTCCTGCCATTCCTTTGGTGGCCTGAATCCAGCGTACAGTATATGGTTCCTATGCTTACCATTTTATTTTCACAACAACCCTATGAGGTTTGTGTATGTGTGAGAGATAGAGACTTGCTCAACGTTATCCAGTGAGTTTCTTGGCTCATGATGGACTTGAATCCCTACCTTCCAAGTCCCAGTCAGTCCACAAACCATGCCAGCTTGATGGTTCCAAGTACAGGAATGGTGCCAGTTTTTGGGAGAGAGGCAAGTGGAGGTAGACCTGTTCCCTTTTACACCAAAACTGTGGACTTTTAAAGAGACATCACTTTGGCTACTGTGTGGAAACAGGATTAGATGGATGCTTGGTCTGATCTAGCATGGCTCCTCTTAGGTTCTAATGTAGGAGGCTGTCATTGGAACCACTTTGCCAAAGTTTGTTCAGCAGGGACCAGGACACCATTCACACTCATTTTTTTGTTCCGAAGAGATGCGAATGCATATCGGGATCATTGTTCCCATTATGTTTTGGATTCGCGAATCTCTCTGAGGCATTTCAACCCATATGTTATTCACACATGCCATCGTTTCGGGTTAAAATGGAGCTACATCCCTTCCTTTGAATGCTACAGAGCGATCCATATCGATTTGGAAGCATATCAACATTTGCAGCAGTGTCTCATGGAACCATTAGGGATCTCTTACAGAACTGTAGTATTCCAGGGAGAAACCTGTTTCGTATGTGCATACTATAAGTTTAGATTTTTGTTTCTATTTTATTTATCAGATTCTGAGTCCTTGCGTGAACACCTGGCTTCTTTTTAAAGGGAGGGTTGTTCCAGGTGAGAGCTGTTCTTGCACACCTTCGAAAATCAAGGCTCCTCGAGTGTGTTGGTTATTAGTTTTCTATGTTCCAGGTTAATGGCCCACAAAGTACATCCTCCAGATCTTGATTCCCTCCCTCCACCTCGTCTTGGATGCGAGGTTTTTCCTCTCTCCCGTCCGTAAGAGGCTAGCGCATGTTGCCTCCTTGGCCAGGCTGTTGTCATTAGGATGATATTGCTCATCTCCTTTTAGCTAACTCTAATGAAGTGTGACAGGAGTTCAGATGTTGGCTGTTGGTAGAAGCTGGGTTTTATTTTTTAAAGTGTAGCATGCTCTCTCTGTGTGTGTGAGGGTGAGGATGGGATTGCAACTTGACCTAGTAACTAACAAATGCGTTCTTACATACATTCTTACTTTGATGCCCTTCATTGTTTTTACATGGTTATACACTAGCCCCGTCTCAGTTGCCAGAAACCTTGGAGTCCTATTGGATTATTGTTTGTCCCTGTGTCCCCTTATCGGGGCAACTGCTATGGCATATAACTTCCATCTTCTGAACATCCATAGGATCCATACATTTTTGACTATTGAGAGTGTCCATTTAAAATACTTGGTTATTTCATGCCTGAACTATTGTAATACTGGCAGGTTTGCCTTCCTGCTCACTTACTCCTCTCGTTTTAATCCAGAGTTGTTTTAAATCTCCCCAAATACTCACATGTCTCTTCCACTGGCTTCCAGTTTGGGCCAGGGCTCATTATAAACTGTTGGTCCTAGTATTTAAGGCCTTGCAGGTTAACCTCTCTCCATATCTGGCAGCTCAGCTAGCATGGTATGTACCATCTAAAAATGTAAGATCTGCACACAGAGGATTATTGGCAGTTCCATGTACAACAAGCCTTAGGGGATCTGGCTCAGCGTTTGTGTAACAGCCTTCCTTTGCACGTCTGGCTGGAGGAGGGTTTGATCCACTTTCATAGAGTGTTGGAAGACCTTCCTCTTTGATTCGCCGGATTAAGTTGCTAAGGTGGATGAGATGGGCAGTGACTGAGGAGGATTTTGTTTTGTTTTTAGCATATTAGCATATTATTTTAGTTTTTTATAGTGTGGTGTTTTATTGTTCGCTTTTTATTGTACAGTGGTCCCTCTGGATTTGCGGGGGATATGTTTCTGATCCCCCTTGGAACCTAAAATTTCGCAAATCTTCAAGTCCCATTGTCCCCAGTTGTGGTCTACCATTGGGGGCAATGGGACTCCTCCTTCCCTCCTCCCCTTTTCTTCCCTCTCCTTCCTACCTTCCTTCCTTCCTTCTTCCTGTGCCGCCAGAGCCTGCAGTCCCCACCGGCTCGAGGCCCGGTATGCACATGCCCTGCCTCTTGCACCACAGCCAACTGATGTATTGTACACTCATTGGCTGTAGCAAAGGGGTGGGTGGGATGTGCGCACACCGGGCCCTGAGCGCTGCTGGGAAAGTGAGTCCCCATGCAGCCAGAATGGATTACAGGCCTTGGTGTCCCCAGGACCACCTTCCCCCAGGGAGGGGGAAGAAGATGGGAAGGAAGGGATGGATGGAAGGAGGAAGGGAAGAGGGAGGGAGGGAAGGAAGGAAGGAAGGATAATAATAATAAATAATAATAAAATATGAATCATTTTCTGTATTGCTATGTATTTTATATGTATTATCCTACTAGAAATGCCCCTTCCCCACCACCACTCTCTCTGTGTCGTGTCTTTCTAGATTGTAAGCCTGAGGGCAGGGAACCGTCCAATTAAAAAGATTGTATGTACAGCGCTGTGTAAATTTACAGCGCTTTATAAATAAAGGTTAATAATAATAATAATAATAATAATAATAATAAGGAAGGAAGGAAGGAAGGAAGGAAGGAAGGAAGGAAGGAAGGAAGGGGGGATGGGAGGGAGGACTTGCCATCCGCAAATGATCAAAACCGTGAATCGCAAATCCATGGATACCGAGTGTATATGTTTTGATGTAACCCCTTTTGGTGGAAAGGGCATTACAAATAAACATTATTATTATTATTATTATTATTATTATTATTATTATTATTATGTTTCTTTGAAAATAAAATAAAATAAGTCAAGCTAGATTGGGACAGGCTTGGTCTTCCCCCTTCACCCAGGATCAGAGTGCCCTTTAGGGCTCTCCATCAAGGTCTTCCTTTCCAGCTCCTGGAACTGCAAACAGCTTGGCCTGCAAGTGACTTGCTAAGCTAGTGATGTCTGCATCTGGAATTACTTCCTCTCTCCATCCCCCTCCGCCTGGCTTGCCTGCCCGCTGCCGGTTGTTATCTAGCCATGACGAGGCCTCCTAGTTTTCCAGGCCATCAGGCTTTGACAGCGCAAAAATCCCTTCCTCGTCACTGTGTGTTGCATACCAAGCCGTTTCCCACACCGACTGGCTCATTTTTAGGGAAAGGGCGAACCAGAACATGCTGAACTGGTCCCTGGATCAAAGGAAATCCGAAACGCCAGACAAAGGCACCCTGCCCCTCTTACCCGACTCTGCTCCCTACCTTAAAAGAAAAAAAAAACACAAAATCAGGGTGCCAGCTGGGACTTATTAACTTAAATCCAGATTTCTCATCTTGTTGACCAGCTGCCTCGGGGGCCTGGCGTGTCGAGGAGCTGTCAGGTTTGTCAGCGAAAGCCTTAACTTTAACTTACGCCTCATCTAATATTAGTCATTCATTCTGTGGGTGGGTGGGTGGCTGGGTGGATGCTGGCGGGAACACTCGCTTGTGCTTCCCCCCTGCGTCTGATTCCTTCCAAGCTCTTTGGGAGCACTTGGCAGGAATCTAAAGTCTGGTGGCATTCCGGCGGCCAGGTTTGTAAATACCAGAAAGATGGAATAAAAGTGGAGGGAAGAAGCCAGGGGATGTTGGTGCATGTTCACGTGTTCAACATTTTGAGTTTTCACATGTTCCTCACTTTTCCCCCACTCCTTCCCAAAGCAATGAGGAGGGAGTCCCTGGAGACTTTGCATTTTCTGACATTTTGTTCATTTTCAAATGCACCAATAGAGCATGTGTGTGTGTACAAGCCTTCAAGTTCCCTGCCGACTTATGGCGACACCATGAATTTCATGGGGTATTTAGGTCATGTGTGTTTTTATGCCTTCAAGCCACCTGCCATCTTATAGTGACCTCATAAATTTCATAGGGTTTTGTAAGGCAAGGAATATTCAGATGTGGTTTTGCCAGTTCCTTCCACTGAAATGTAGTCTTCAGCACCTTATATTCATTGGTGGCCCCCCATCCAAGTACTAACCAGGGCTGACCTTGCTCAGCTTCCAGGTTCGGACATGACCTGGTGCCTTTAGGCAAACCCAATTGAAACATAGGTGAATGCAAACATTGTATGGCCACCAAGCCATAGATCTGCCTCATCTTGTACTGTTGAGCGGTACCTGCCCCCCAGGTGTTACTCGGAGATCACATTTAGTTCTTAGTTCTTATTTAGGCAATGTACAATGTACAAAATGAAATGAAGTGTCCAGGGCTTGTTGGTTACTCTGGTGCTTTGGCGTACATTGACCTGTTGGTGTGAGCCTTCAACTCATTTCCAACTTATGGCGAACCTGTCATAGGGGGCTTCCTGACATGATGTCTTCATATGGGGTTTGCCATTGTCTTTTCTGAGGTTAAGAGAGAGTGGCTTGCCCAAGATCACCCAGTAAGTTTCCACAGCTCAATGGGATTTTGATCCCTGATCTTCTGGAGTTCAACAGTCAAACCACTGCACCACATTGGCTCTCATACTCATTGACCAGGACACTGAAATCTTTGGTTTCCATTTCACAATTGTGCAGAACACATATAGTTGGCCCTCCATATCCACGGATTCTGCATCCACAGATTCAAACATCTATGACTTGAAAGTATTCAAATAAATAAACAAATGCAAACCTTGATTTTTCCATTTTATATAAGAGACACCATTTTACTACCCCGCTGTATATAGCGGGACTTGAGCATCCACAGCTTTTAGTATCCATGGGATGCCCTGGAACCAAACCCCAGGGGATGCCAAGGACCCATTGTACATCTCTTCTCCTTAAATTGTTGGATTTGTATTAAAGGTGAAAGATTAATATTTGTGTGTGTCCCTAAGGAAAGCAGTTCTTCCTGACTCCCAGTCCTTCTTTAGGACTCTAGACAGCTTTTAAAAATCAATCCATGAAAGTGACAAGCCTGCAGGTTTGTTTATTTTACTAGTCAGGTAAAGCAGGGATAGGAATGGTTCTGCCGTGTTGTTGGACTGCAACTCCCAGTTGTCCTTCCCAGCTTGGGTAACAGCGAGAAATGCTCGAAATTCTGGTTGAACAATATTTGAAGAAACCTCATAATTCCCACCCGTGATGAAAGGATTGACAGGGAAGGGTTGGAGCCGCATTATGATGCTTGATTTTGGAAGAGGAGGTTTCCCGAATCTTAGCAACTCTTTGTTTTTCTTTTCAGAGGCTGCTGAGTTGCCTCTGTTCAATCCCTTGCACTCACCTGTGTGCAAATCCTCCTTCCTTAGGATGACCAAGCTAGTGCTTAAACACAAGCCTGGCTATAGCTCTGGTTGTCTTGACCTTTTCGTCTTACAGTTTATGTGTGGGAAGTTTTATTTCAGAGGACATGTGGGATCAAGACAGCTTTGGTTCCTTTTTAACTGCTCTGTTGGTTCTCTCTGTCTCTGTGTGTTTTGTTGTTTTCTCTCATCTTTTTTCTTTTCTTTTCCATAAACCTTTTTGTGGATCCATGTAGCAGGCTCTAGAAGTATTACCAATAGACATGAAACAAGTTTCCCCCCCAAAGGGTGCAAACCAAGGTTTCTTACAATTTGAGTGAGGTGTACCGCTGCCTTGAAAAAGGTGGGATATAAGATGATGATGATGATAACAATTGATGCTATCTGCATCACTAAAAGTTTGCATCCTTTCTTTTTCAACATGGGAGATGGCATTTTCTTTAATGTTACAGGAAGAAAGGGTATATATACCCTACACATAGTAAGTCTCCAAAAGGATTGTATCAGAGCAACCAAGGAAGGCCAGGTACTGAACAATACTGCCATACACTTATGAAACCAAGAATAGCATATGCTTACTGTGGTATGACTGGGGCATTTAAAATGATTATTCAGTCACTGCAAAGTATAGCAAGTTGCCAAAAAGGCGATCAGAAATATTAAATGTCCATAATAAAGTCCATTCACAGTTGAGAAAACCCGAATCCTGAAGGGCAAAGGATATGAAGTGTAGAACTTGAGAGGAACCCGAGGTCTGAAGATAATAGGGTCGGAAAATCTTGAAGATGGCTATGTAGGACATAAAACTGAAATTTATGGCATCAAGGAACTGGAGAGATGGCTATTTCCGGAATTCTTTGCAACAGTTTCCAAAGATCCGTGCATTTGTGCTTCTTATGGAAAACCCATGTTGAAACATTTGATGCGTCTATGAAACAACTCATACGTTGCAATAAGTTTCAGCAAACAAATAATACAAGTGTTGTTTTTAACGTTTCCTTTACGGTTCTCTTCCTAGCCTAGCGATGAATGGGATCCATCTGGGTGGAGAATTCTCCAGAGAAATCTTGAGTTCCCTCTCCTCGGGAGGCCTGGTCAAAAATAACAGATGGCGACGCACGGAAAGACGTTTTAAGCCGCCCGGGCTCCACCCTTTTCCCTCTGGCCGCCTGTGGCACAAAGTTTGGGGGGGGGGGTGAGGAGGGGAGGGCAGCAATAACCAGCCCCATTGCAAGGAAGAGAGAGGGTGGGTCCGTCCCTCCTCCCCGGTTGAAGCAAGTTATTGGCTCGACATCTAATATCCCCTTCTCCTCCCACCTCCTGTTCCTTAACAAGGGTGCTGTGAGCTCAGGGAGTATAATGTAATAGGCAGGTCATTAAAGGCAGCTCCGCCAGTTTGCAGCACAGTTCAATTATGCATGTGAGGCTCTTTCCCCTCGTCCAACCAGTTTGCTCTGTGTTTGAAATAATAAATGGCCCCGTCCTCCCCGCCGAGAGAATGGGCTCCATTGTGGCTGCAAGAAGGACAGGCAGTGTGTAAATATCCTGGCTTCCAGGCCTTGCCGGGCTTTTGTCCTTGGACGTTGAAGTATCCAAGCCTTGCCCAGCCATGAAGTTGTGGGGTTTCTTTTCTTATTTTATTTTAAGGGTGATTCAGATCACTAAAAAGTTGCCGGAGATGGGTTAAGGCAAGGCCGTTTTGGGCTTTCAGCGTAGCCGCTTTATCGGAGCAATATTTCCCTGCTGCCGAAAATCCCTTGTAGCTCTTGCGTTACATTGGGGAAAGATAAGGTTTCCAATAATTTCTTACCCTGTTTGTTATTAACCCTCCTGCACTTGGTTAAAAGCACTTTACTAATCTGGTATTGGGGTCAGGTAGACGCCAATTAAGTTGTAGTTTAAAACACACACACACAGACACACACACAGACACATACGCACAAGTGTTTGACAAATTTGGGCCGGAAATCATGAAATTGTATCTCGGATTATTGTTGCTTGTCAAAGGGAACAGTTGTACAGGAATGGCACCTGGGTTTTGTAATCCTCACCATGTTAATTCCTCAGAGGTTTCATAACCCTTGGATCCTTTTCGATCATGCATGCTTCCATGTGGCTCCAAACCAGTACAGACGGCCTTCCTTATCCATACAGTAGCTTTTTTATCCACGGATTTAAGCATCCATGGCTTGAAAATGCTTTAAAAATATACAAACTCCCATAGGCATTTTGATTTTGATTTTGACCTTGATTTTGCCTTTTTATATAAGGGACACCATTTTACTGTGCCATTATATTTAATGGGATTTGAGCATCCATGGATTTTGGTATCCACAGGAGGTCCTGGAACCAAACCCCACTGGATAACAAGGGCCCACTGTAGTACTAATATGCAGTAGCGGCAGTAGTAATAGTAGCAATCTTAATAATATTGATTGTATTATTTAATGACTAATGTTTAATATTGGTGCCTGGTGGTGCAGTGGTTAAATGTCAGTCCTGCAGCCACAAGGTTGTGAGTTCGATCCCAGGAGCTCCAAGGTTGACTCATCCTTCCATCATTTCATAGGTCGGTAAAATGAGTTTGTTTGGGGCAATTGGCTTACACATTGTAAATTACTTAGAGAGTGCTGAGTTAACTATGAAGCGGTATAGGGAATTCTGATCTCCGGACTTGTAATCCAACCCTCAAACCACTACACCACACTGGCACTCCCTTTGCGCAGTACTCTCAAATTAAAGCATACGCACCATTCTAGCTGATGTCGTGGTGGTGATTTCTTGGTACTATTTCAGTGCTCGTTTCTAATTCCAAACATGCAAGAGGGTTAATGTACTTAGTATTTTTCAGTGGTTCTTCCCCTTCTCTTCTGACTTGTCTTTCCAGAGGAAGGATAAGGCTTTTGCTGACTTAGTAAGCTAGTTATTATGTGTGGCTGAAATTGATTCCTCGCCCCTTCCAGCCTTTCCCAGTTTTCTCTGGTCATTGTGGAGCAGGGATCAGTTTCCTCCTTCATGCTTGGCTTTGAAGCCACCCGGAAGCAGCAAGAATCTGTCTCCCTCCCTCCCTCCCTCAAAGTGGTCAAATTATTCCCATCCGCTGTGTGCAATCGCTTTGCACGAGAATGCCAAGTGTGAGGTCTGTGTCTCCTGTGAAGAATGAAGTGAGAGACCTTCTCCACTGTAAATTCATAGAGGCAGGGATTTCTTTCCTTCTTAGTCTGCAAAGTGCTGCACAAATTAGGGTTCTTGGTACACTCATCCCTCCATATTTGCGGCTTTGATTATTTGTGGATTTGATGAATATGTTCTCTCTAGGAATATCTAGTCCTCCTGTGCAACTGTATGGTTAACTTTAACTAAAAGTTGCACTGAAAGACCTAGAGATTCCTAGAGAGGATACTCTACTAGGTCTTTGTAGCTCCTCCAATGCAGTTCTATGGTCAACTTTAACTAAAAGTTGCACTGAAAGACCTAGAGATTCCTAGAGAGGATACTCTACTAGGCCTTTGTAGCTCCTCCAGCGCAATTCTGTGGTCAATGTCTGTCAGACTGTGACCACAGAGTTGCCCTGGAGGACCTAGAGATACCTAGAGAGGTGTCCTCTCAGGTAAAAACATGGTGTTTTTGTTATTTGTGGCTTTTCCATATTCACGGTGGTCTTGTGCCCCTAACCCTAGTGAATATAGAGGGACAAGTGTATTTCTACAGCGTAGCTGCACCCCAAGAGGGAGAAGGTTTTTTAGCACCAGAAAAGAGTATTTGCAGCATTGTGGGTCGGTTGATGGACGTCCAGCTGTGTGTGTCTATGTCTTTTCTCTGGTGCCACTTATAGATGAGAAGCACTTGTGGACAGGAGGCATGTGACACCTATGCGCAACCAGAAGAAATCCATCAGGGAGATTTCTCTCCTCCCTCCCCCTTGACTCCAGCCTGGCTCCTGATAAACTGTGCAAGATTCTGCGAAGTTGATACTGGAAGCGTTAAGGCAGGTGCATTTCTCAAGGAAAAGCACTTTGCAGATGGCGCATAAGGGATAACGCTGAAACATAACTTGTGTTTGGAAATCTCTGTTTCTCAGCGTCCAATAGACTCATTTAACCTTTGAAAGCCTCCTGGCTCGATGGCCCTTGGAGAGAGAGAGAGACATTGCATGGAAAATGTGCTAAATATAGTGCTCATTTGTTGTTGAATAATAAGTTCAGAGGCTTGGAGGCAAAGAGTTTCCAGTTCCGTGTAGGCAGCAAACTTGGTGGGAGGGCATATACTGTAAATAAAATGCTCACAGCTGACTGTTCCTGCGTAGCGTCTTGTTGTTTGGTGGAACGATTAATGCATGGGATTGCTTGGGGAAAACTTTTTCCCCTCCCTTTTAGTAAGTCTTTTTTAAGATTGCAGTGCACATATATTAAAAGAAGGTTTTGTTACAGTACTAGTGCAAATACCCCCTTTTCTGCACTGGAGGAAATGATATGTTTACTGTCACCTTTGCTACTAAGGCCTAGTTGTTTTAAACAGCAGGTGAGATGCTGTTTTGCCAGGATTGTCCCACTGTAGAAAGCGTATGCGTATGGGAATGACATGATGCAACACTCCTCCATAAAAATCCCCATGTGATTTAAAACAGACATCACACTAGGAACATGGGCTGGAACATTTTCCGTCACATACATGAACAAAAAATATTGTGTGACTGTGTGGGATGCGGGCGGCTTGTGTGTGGGAGCATTCATTTGGACAGGACCTACATTAAAACATAATAATTCTGGCTAGAGAAAGGAAAAAGAGGACTTTGTGAGCTGTAAAAAGGAGTTTTCTTTGTCAAAGGCATTGTTAACCGAGGTATGGCTGCACTTCTTTCTCTCTTCAGTTCCTATCTACTCTTTTCTCAGGCTACAAGTTCTTTTCCTCCTCATTACTTTGTGACCCAAATGAACAATATTATGAGGTTAGTCAGGCACAATTGGTACTAAGACATTTGTGTTCGGCAGCCCGAAGCTGGATTGTCACATTGCGGTTTAGGAGGCAAGAGGAATTGTTTTATTTTATATATTTGGGATGGTTGAGAGATGTAGAGGATGTAAACTAGCAGGTGAATAAGCCAGTGACAGCTGGAGATGGAGAGACTTGCCAGAAAGAACTGAGATGTTGGACTATTTGGCTGTTGGTTCACCTGGAAAGTCTGGCTAGACCAGCTTTTCCAAATCTTAGCCCACCCAGGTGTGTTGTACTATAAATGCCATGATCCCTGTCTGGCAGGTTTAAGGGAGTTGTAGTCTGTCTAAAACATCTAGCAAGTGCCAGGTTGGGAAAGGCTAGTTTAGACAATATTTTAGAGAGGCCACAGCAAACCTTGTACACTCATCCCTCTACATTTGCTGAGGTTAGGGGCACAGGACCCCCGTGAATGTGGAAAAACAATAAATAACAAAAACACTATGTTTTTACCTGAAAGAACACCTCTCTAGGAATCTCTAGGTCCTCCAGTGCAACTCTGTGGTCAACATCTGCCAGACATTGACCATAGAATGGTGCTGGAGGAGCTACAAAGGCCTAGCGGAGTGTTCTCTCTAGGAATCTCTGGGTCCTTCAGTGCGATTTTTGGTTGACGTTGACCATAGAGTTGCGCTGGCGGACCTAGATATTCCTAGAGAAAACATATTAATAAAACCCATGAATAACCAAAGCCACAAAAGTCACAGCTGCAAGCCACACTTTGCTCACCTTCGTCTTAGAAGGTGAGGAAGGAAGACGGTGATATTTGGGTAAGTTCGTATGGGGAATAGGCATTCCCTCCTCTTTCAGTAGAGGATAGGAGAGCATAAATTGGGGGCTGAGCGTTTGTGTATTTCGGAAAGGCTTCTTAGCCAGCATCCTCAATCCTTATTCCTTGACTGTGGGCCTGCATTTTATATGTGTAGCTTTTTCACTCCAGCCTACAAAACCAATTCATGCCAAACTTTACACAAATTTGGGCCGTTTTAGTGCTACATCAACCCAAGTCCAACTACAGTACTTTGTTTTAACTTCTTTGTGGATTGTCTCTTGAGTAGGCTTGCATTTGCTCTGGCTTCACGTACATTGCTGGGATTTCTTTCATCTGCAGAGTGGCATAGATGACACCAGTTTGGGGAAAGGGAGCACTACACAAGAAGTTGTCGTCTTGCTGAACATGGCGAAATATAGCGTTCAGCCGCTCTTTTACACGAGAGAGAGAGAGAGAGAGAGAGTCTGCAAAATGGACAGGGAGATGTGATGTTTTTGATCCTGTTTCCTCTGGAGAGGGACAACCTGTATGAATCCATAACCCTCCTCCCTAGTGCCTGAATCAGTAGCAGCGTGACATTTAGGATTTATTACATTCTTGGTGTCTCTTTAAAGCCAGCCAGATTCTGGAATTAAAAGAACGCTTTCTTCTCTTTCGCCTCTTGCGTTGAAACCTCTTCAAACTGGCATAAATCAGAAATATATTAAAAAAGGGCCAACAAAACAGACTTTTGAAAGGCTCATCGGCTATAATGTAATACTTGGTGGCAAAGATGAATTGGCCGGACTCATTTCACGTCCTTCTCCCCCCCCCCCAAAAAAAAACCCCACTGAGTTTATATTTGAGAATCCAGAAACGTTAGCCTTGATCTGAAGTTGAATCTACATTTAGATATAAGCGGAAGACTTGAAATTCAAGGACCGTGTGAGAAATATCATACTCCAATCTGGATGGATGACCATTCCTTTAAAACTGTATAAGGAAATCATAGAGGGATTTGGGTATTCGGAGGGGGGGGGGGAGAGAGAGAGATTTCCATAGACCCTCCAAGGATTTCCACTTCTACCAACTAAACAATTTTAATTCAGTCAAAAAGACAAGCCAACAACGTTAAGGCAAAATGTTCAAAATGTTCGTGGGGTGAACAACCCAAAATGACCCGAGAAAGCCAGTCCATATACCTCTGTTGGGGTCGAGGGAATGAAATGAATAAAATAGTTTGGTTTTCTAACAGTTCTGGGGAGACAGCAGCAACAAAATGGAGCACAGGGCTAAGTTTATTTTGTTTGGTACGGTGCATGGTTATACATATTAAAAAGAAAACCTTCCATCAGTAAAGAAAATTCGGTTCAAGAGGTGTTCTCAGTCAGGACCAAGTGGAAGACTGCTTCATCTCCTCCTATGATATTTATTGCATTATTTAAAACATTTCTGCTCTGCTTCTGAGCTGAAAGGGCTCTGAGTAATTTGTGTGAGATCAATAACAAAAAAAGGCATTCTGCGAACAGTTTTCAAGTCTTAAGAGACGAAGCACAAAAGGAAAAAAGGGATGGTGAGAGCAGAGGAGAAAAGCAGACTCCTGTCTCATTTCTTAAACTTAGCAAGTTCTTATAATGGCAATAATCTTGAATGGAAAGCAGTTGAAGGAACCCAATGTAATGGTGCTCTTAGGAAACCAAATGGTCTTTGCTTCTCATCTCTTCCAGGGCTTCAGTTTGATGGAGTCAGGTACTGATTATTGTAAAATGGCGGCAACAAAACCTTTGGCTGAGAGTTTGCACAGTCTAAAGGGCAGGTGAAATTTTCCATATGGACCTATAAGCAGACTGTCTTTGAGTGTTCATGTGAATAATGGGGATGTCCAAGTCTAGAAATGTTGGTCAAAATTATTTGGGGTTCAAGAGAAATTTTGTAGCACCTTTGAAACTAACTGAAAGAAAGAAGTTGGCAGTACTTTGGATTTAGTAGACTTAAGTCTATGAAAGCTCCTGCTGCCATCTTCTTTCTTCGGTTAATCTCAAAGGTGCGACAAGATCTCTCTACATACTGATATTACAGACTAACATGGCTGTACCTTTGAATAATAATAATAATAATAATAATAATAATAATAATAATAATAATAATAGTAATAATATGCATCTGTGGAAGTAGACTTAAGTCTACGAAAGCTTATGCTGACAACTTGTCAAGGGTACTACAAGATCTCTGCATACTGATGTTACAGACGAACATAGATAAACCTTTCAATAATAATAATAATAATAATAATAATAATAATAATAATAATAATAATAATAATAATAATAATAA